>NW_008622312.1:8727-42887 GCF_000691845.1 Merops nubicus | reverse complement strand
TTCTCCATTTAATCTTGCTGAAAAACCAAAGACTGTACAGCTGCTTTTGGACTTTATGTTGGATGTTCTTCTTATGCCTTATGGGTGAGTAAGAGTTAATACCAATCTCCTCTAGTACTGATGTGTTCTTTGTGTGAAACATTACAAACTGTACCCTTGGAAATTAATTTAAAATATGCTGTTATTTCCTAGCTTGAATGAAGCCAATTACATCTTTCAGTAAGATCCAAAGCAGGATCCTAATTTTGAGAAAAGTTTCACCATCTTCCTTATTTAACAAAATATCTTTTTTCTACTTAATTAGGTGTTATGCTATTCTGTCCTTGACCTCTTTTGGGATTAAAGTGAAGCTGAGGCACGTGAGCCATCTGTTAAATAACCAAACCTCTAAAATAGAAGCCATCTCAAAGTGTGTGCTCATCTCCCTGCAGCTAAGTTTTCAGGCATATTCCTCCAAGGTCATAAGCAAGTGTAATGTCTGAGAACTTGTACCTTCCAGAACTTTTAATAACAAGATTTGTCTTTCATCTGTCTTCTGATGAGAAATGTTTGAATGGTAGTGACATTTCTTGGTGTGAACAATGTTTCTGAGAGCAAGAATGATTTACAGAGCAACTTGAATTTACTGATCACTGCTTGTTAGGAATCTTCTAGTGTCTAAAGTCAATATTTTGTCAAAAATCTGTTTTCCACTAACTTTTTTAGTATCTTTGTATTGCCAGGGGAACATCTGCTTTGAAAGAAACTAGAAATAATTTTACAGTAGAACGCATTTATTTTTTCTGACGGTTCATTGATTCTTGTAGGATTTTTCTGAGCATCCAGGTCTTGCTCCACCAAGTGGATTAACCTAAAGGAATGACTTTTAAAACTGTGAGCATGTCATGTTTCTCTGTGTAACTTTCGTGGAGGCTGTGCTCCCATCAGGTGTTTTTAGCACCAGTTCCTTACCATTTGGGTGTGTGGAGTCTTGTAGCTTACAGTTTAAAATGCCTAACCTGCTCCTCTGTTCACAGCTCACACTCTTAAGCTGATCCAGGTTTGTGTTCTTAGCTTCACCACCACACTGCTGTGGCTGTAGCTTCAACTTGGGCTTTACAATAAGACATCACTTCCTTCCATATTGTTGTGCTCTGGCCAATCATGACACTTTTTAAATACTCAGAGACCACAAGGGTAGAGGTGATGATTTAATTTTCCTTCCAGAAGGCACTCAGAGGGTGTGTTCAGCTACCTGGTGGCTCTGGATGTTTGTCTCTTAAGGTCTTGCTCCCCAGGGTTAGACCATTTGCATCTATTTGTAGCTAATTTATGCCAAGTAGAACTTGCTCTGTCATTGCCCAGTTGTAAATTAACCTTGCCAATCTGGGTGCAGTAAAACAGCCAGAGAGCCCAACTTTGGGGCTTGAAGCTCATAATCAGGTGTAAGCATTCAGAGTTTTAACTAATGAGGCTTGGGGTGAACATTTATCTTTCTTGTTGAAAATGTTTACTTCCTCTGTTGCCTGCGTGCTGAATGCAGAACAGATTATGGCTGTCTGGAGCAAAATAATTCTTGTTGGCTTCTGCACTACAGTTTTGATGCCTTCATGTGTTAACCAGCTTCTAAGGATATAGAGAGGTGGAGCAGCTTTTATGAGAGTGTGGAGATGTACACAGGGCAGCTAGATTAGCCAGTCTCCAAAAGACTTAACAGCTGTAAACTTAACCTTTTTGGAGTTGGATTTCCTTCCCTGTGAGCAATAAAGCTGCAGTTTTCAAAGACATCTTATTTTTAAATTTTTTTTTTATACTTCATCCTGTTGATATGCTTCATTATTTCCCTTGTTAGATTTGCTTTTTTTTGTAGAAATCATACAAATGTTGCTAAAGCTTTTAGTACGAGTTTCTCAAATATAGTAGTGTCTTGATTATTCACTTCTAATGCAAAGTGATAGAATCACAGAATTATAGAATGGTTTGTGTTGGAAGGGACCTTAAAAATGATCTAGTTCCAACCCCCTTGTCATGGACAGGGACACATTCACTAGATCAGGTTTCTCAAAAGCCCTATCCGACCTAGTCTTGAACATATCCAGTATTGGGGCATCTACAGCTTCCCCAGGCAACCTGCTTCTGTGATTCACCACTCCCATAGTGAAAAACTTCTTCCTAATTTCTAAACTCAATCTACCTTCTAAACTAAATCTCCCCTCTTCCTGTTTAAAGCCATTACCCCTCATCTTATCACTACAAGCCTTTGCAAAAAGTCCCTCTCCAACTTTCCCGTGGGCCCCCTTCAGATACTGGAAGGCCACAATAAGATCTCCACAGAGAGAGAAGTTGGGGTAAACAACCCCAACTTTCTCAGCCTTTGGAGAGGGGTTCCAGCCCTCTGATTATCTTCATGGCCCTCCTCTGGACCCTTGTCCCTCTTGTACTGGGGGCTGCAGAGCTAGGCACAGTACTCCAAGTGTGGCCCCACAAGAGCAGAATAGAGGGGGAGAATTGCCTCCCTCAACATGCTGGCCACGCTGCTTTTGATGCAGCCCAGCATACAGTTGGCTTTCTGGGCTGCGCTTGCACATTGTTGGCTCCTGTTGAACATCTCTTCAACCAGCAGCCCCAGGTCTTTCTCCTCAGGACTGCTGTCAAACCGTACTTTGCCCAGCCTGTATTTGTGCTTGGGATTACGCCAACCCAGGTGCCGGACCTTGCACCCGGCCCTGTTGAACATCATAAGGTGGGCATGGGCCCACCTCTCAAGCCTGTCAAGGTGCCTCCGTATGTCAGATAAAATATATCATTCTTTCTGGTTCATAACCAGAGGTAACTCTCTTCAGAAGTGGCTGTGGACCCTTCGACTTCCTGACTGAGGTTTGTTTTCAGACCGTTATACCAAGATGGTTATGGCTCTTCTCTTGTGTGATGAGATAACCGGTAGCTCAGTCTCAGGTAGGTAAAATTCTGTCATATGTCAGAGTCATGGGATTAATTAAAGAAGAATATGTAAAGTTGGACAGGCTATGTTTATTCCTTCATTCCAGCACCTAATTCAGCTGGCAATGCAGATTGGTAAAGCCTCTAATGAAACCTTTTTTTTCCTTCCTGCTTAGGTTTGTATTGAATGAATCTCAGAGTCGACAAAACGTGCCCTCGGCTCAGGGCTCTTCATTAAGTAGTGTGGGAGGTCCTGGAATCCCTCAGCCACCTCCAGGGATGAGCTTTTATGCAGCCAAAAGGGTAGTTGGAGATAGCCCATGGACACCAGAGCTTCTAGAACAGGTACTTGCAGCTGTGGAGCTGGTCCTTGGTGAGCTGGGGGTGGTAAGAGGATTGGCTATGGACAGAGGAATGGAAGGCCTGAGGGAAAATACATAACAAATTCCAATCGGGTCTTCAGTTGCCATGAGGGAATTTATTGAGAGACTTCACTTGATGCCTTAAGGAGCTTTGCAACAGTGAGATGGGGTGGGAGATGCCCATCGTTCTCAAAGCTGGTTAGGAAGCAACCAGGACTGCAGCTTGCTCTTCTTGTGTTTTACTCCTAAAAGTAGTAAGTTTGCAAAATTTTCGTACGTTGATGAAGCGTCCCGTTTTAGCAGAGAAGCGGCAGAGTATCCCTAATGGTAATGCTGGTACTTTGCTGCACGTGACTGCTCTGACAGGAGGCAAGAGGAGGGTGCTGCTAAAGAAATGGAGTGCATGTAAACTTGTCCTTAGCAAGCAGAAGCCATTGTTTCGGAGAGCTGAACTGCTGTGGTTATTGTAACATACGCTTTCTTGTCAGTAACACTGCCTTTACTTTCCCCATCCTTGAACAGTGTAAGCTGGGAATAGTGAAGTTCATTGAAGCTGAGCAAGTGCCAGAACTTGAAGCAGTTATACACCTGGTTGTAGCCTCCAGTGATACAAGGCACAGTGTTGCCACTGCAGCAGACCTTGAACTAAAGAGCAAACAAAGGTACAAGTTTGGATGTTTGGAAAAGATGGTACTAGTGTTCCTAGCAAAGCTAGCTGCAGGTAATGTGGTGCTCCAGAGACACTGCTCTGAAAGGAGGAAGGCTACAGTCCCCCACAGACCTGCAGAGCTGCTCTGCATTCACATGGAGCAGGGAATGCTGTGGCTCACAATCTTCCAGCTGGGACTATCACTTGGTTCCAGGGCTGACAGCTTTAGCTGCTCATTTTCTGTCATCTCTAGAATTGCTTTTGAGCCATTTTCTTACTCCTTGGTTTCCAAGTTGCCCTCTGTGGATTATCTATGGTCAGTAAGGCCTTAGTAAGTGAATCACAGCTAGTCAACTTACGTGTATTGTCTTTCCCAGAAAAGTACACTTACTTAATTATTCAGAGAGTAAAGGGACTGCAATTGTGAAGTGGAACATAGTCTAGGAAGTTTGGCAGCCACTGTTTTCTGCATTATTAAAGCTTTTGCCCGTCTGTAGTCCACTTTTCATCATCTAAAGACAATGCTTCTGTCCTGTCAAGAGGCTGGAGTAATTGCTGCTGGTGCTATTTGTTGGCTCACTGATCATGTGAGGTTTGCTGGCTCATATAGGAGATTTGGAGTGAGAGAAACCTGCCTTTGAAATGTGTAGGTGGCTTCTGTTTTACTAGAAATATAGGACTATTTAACTGGAAGTCAAACACGTAACGTGAAACCCTCTCCATTTGAGGCAAAGGGGATGATTCTCATAAGTGATGAGAGCCTGGTTAAGGAAGTCAGGCAGTGTCTCTCCTTTGCTGCTTATCTCATCTTTCCCTTTGTGTTGGTATTCTTTGCCTGGAGAGCAAAATACATATTAATATGCAATCTTAAATGTCTTTTATGAGAAATACATGCTACCTCACGGCTCGCTTGCTTGGAAATCAGTTGCTTTACTGAAAGAGACAGTTCAGTCTCCTTCATTTTTTTGAAGCATGCATGCTTAACTTTTTGTTTTCTTTGGGGACTTCCTTTGGGTATCGTATGTGTGTATTCTGAACAGTCTCATCAGTAGTTATCGTGGGCAGACAAGTTTGTGAGAGACTGTTCTGCCAATGACCAGGCCCAACAAAAATGATAGCACCAGCAGAAAGAGAATCCAATATGCAGACTGTATTGTAGACAAGGAGGACATCCCGTGAATGATTGCCGGGGGTACAAACAGGTCAATCAGCTGGTACATAATTGACGCCACCCCCAACGATCCCACAAAGGATGTAACTCAGCCCACAACAGGTGGTACAAATAGGGACCCGAGGTTGCCCACAGATGGCATGGGGAACAGCCAGACCAGCCAGTTAAACACATATGATAAAGGTGACCACATAATGACTCTCACCCGATCCGCCCATGTTCACAAAGGTCTAAACAGAGCAGGGCCCAGCTCCAGGGAGAGTCAGGAGGTCTGCCCTGAACCAGGAAGCTCTGTGGAGTGCACTCCGCAGACAGACACTCCTGACTCCCTGCAAGTGGTCCCAGCTTTTATCCCCAAGCAGACACCTGACCTTTGTCAACTCAATGTGGGACAAAGACCAAGATGAAATAGTCCTGGAATTAAAAATACCCTCTTCTTATTGAAATATCAAAGCACCAAGGCTGAAGAAAGTGGAGAAATTTTTTAACAGATGGCCATTCTGTATTGAGTTGGTAGGCAGTCAGTGTTTGTATGTCTTGATTCAGTTGGAGAGAAGGGAAAATGTAGGTTTCTCACAGATTATTTGAAATTGTCAGAATTTGTAGGTGAAATTTTAATAACATTCTTCATGGTTGTATACCATGTGGATGTGGGAGGAGTGATTAGAAGTGAAACTACCCCTATTAATACTCGTGGAAGAATATGAATGTGATGTGGAAAGCTATAAAATATATATTTTTAAAAGTAATCAAGAGCTGGAATCATAACATGTTGGTGTTCAATGTGGTTTTTTTTTTTTAGTTTAATTGACTGGAACAATCCTACTATCATCAACAAAATGTATAAAGTGTATCTTGGGGATATACCACTGAAAACCAAGGAGGTAAGATTTGCCTTCAGAGTTGCATACCTGCTTAATTTCTGAAGCTGTAATTTTAGCCAACTTATTTTATTCACAGACTTTTTTTTTTAAAAAAAAGATCTGTTGCTTTCTCTGATCTCTGCTTTCACTGAACACTTTTGCTAATAAATAATTTTTTCTCTGTCTTAGTATATTCTGATTTGCAGTAGAAAGTAATTCGGCTAACTTAAAAGTACTGCTGCCCAGAGATGCACTAGGTTATTTCAACTCTGTTTCTGACAGGGATCTGTTCTGAAACCAGAAATGAAACGAGAGTCAGTCAGCACCCGTGTTAAATTAAAGATAGTTCCTCATCTTCTGCGATCCCGGCAAGCTGCCGAAACGTTCCCAGCTAACATCCAGGTAATTCTTGCCTTCCATAGCTGCTCTTCCTAATGAGCTTAGTAATACAGTTCCTCCAGTATGTAGGGGAGGGAAACACTGCTACTGATGACCATGTTTAAAGAAGATGGGGATTTAGAAAACCTTTGAAAGCGAAACCAAATACCCTCTGATCTGCTCTTTATTCCTTTTGGCCAGGTGGTTTATGATGGACTCTTTGGTCCAAACACAAATGCAAAACTGAGAAGTCTGTCCTTGCAGTTTGTGCATCATATTTGTATCATGTAAGTAATTCAGGGTGAGCACAATGGGTTTTTAGCTAATTGCCTAGAAGACACTCTGTTTGCTAGATACATAACTGAATGAAGGGCAAAGAAAGAATACTAAAATTCATAGAAAGATGTGTTCTTTCCTTAATCTTGAAATCTGTGTGTGTGCTTGCACACACATTAAACTGTAATTTCCCAGCTTAAGAAAGTTGAGAAAAAATTGTACTGAGAGAAGATACTTTTAAGGGATGCAGAAAGTAATGTTTTGTTTGTTGGTGTCTCTGATTGCAGTTGTCCAGAAAGTAAAATAAAACCATTGGGCCCAATGCTTTTAAATGGACTTACAAAGCTGATCAATGAATACAAAGAGGTAAGCTGAAAGGTTCTTTACTTAGAACTATAATTCTTCATATGAATACAAGCAAAAGACAAATACCTTTATGGTGGACACTGGTAGATCTATTTTTTGTAGTTGCCTGAGATGGATGTCTAAGGATACTTCCTAAGAAACTTTCTTGGAAGAGAAACAAATTCTTCAAAAAGCTGTATAGGAAAGCTTTTACTTGTTTAACAGCTATGGACAGGTGCTTGGACACTATTTGCAAAGTCTCTGAAAATAATAGTGTTGTAATACAATGAATGAGGCCAGAGTAGCACCTAGCTGCTGTAGCTCATTACTCTGAAGTGTGCAGGGCCCTCAGCTCCAAGTATATACCCTGCTGTGATAAGCACCTCTGTAGTTCTGCTTGCAATGCGTCCCATTCTGACTCTCCAGGGATGATGTTGCTGTGGGAAGGGAGTTACAAGAAGGACTGCAAATGCCAGTCTGGCCTGAAGAGATCTTTCCAGTGCCATTTCAGGAGGCAAATTCCCCATGACACTACTGCCTGTATCTTATGAAGGGCTGATGTTGCAGACCACCTTGTCTGCAGCTTTGATCCTCTTGCTGGTTCATTTCAACTGTTGGATGTGACCTTCTGGCCTGACCTGGTTTTTGAACGCGAGAGCCTCCCCTTCCACTGGGAAAAGTGTGAACCAGGAGTGTTCAGGAGGAAGTAAGCCTATACATAAACGTGCTGCACTGGTCATCTGCAGGCTCCACTGTGCAAATAGCTCCATTTGTGTAAAGCTGCTGTTTAGGGCCAGTGGGAGGTTTCTGTCCCTTTGCTGCTGTTTTATGTACTTGCTGAACCTCCTTAGCTATATTTCTTGAAATAAAATGTGATTAGATGAGACCAGAAGGGAGATTTACATTCCATCACCATTTGTAATTTTCTCTTTCTTTTGGAAGGGCAGGGTCCTTCTTTCTTTATGCAATATGTTTATACTGGGCTATGATTATTTTATGTTCCAGGATTTGTTGACCGTGAAAGCCTGTTTGAGCACTTTGGAAACAGGATTTAAAGTGATTAATTATAAAATATAGGACTTCATGTATTTCTGGTTTTGCTTAAATTTATTGTTTTATCATTCAAGGACTCAAAACTGCTGTCAATGGCATATTCAGCGGTCGGAAAGCTCTCCAGGTAACTGAAGCACCATTAAGCAATGGGATATTGAATAATTTTTCTAGAGTAATCTGTTAACTTATCAGCAGAAAGCTTTACGCCACCTGCCAATTTTGCAATTGAGTGTATAGTGCGGAGAAAAGCATTCTTCTCGTGACATCTCCAGAGGTATGAAAAGAAATACGTTTTTAGCTGATAGCTTCTCTAGCAATGATTAATGGCAGCTCATAAATGATGCACAAAACTTAAGATCCACTTTCTGGATAGCCAGAAACATAAATTCAAGGACTGTACATCAGAGACCAGAGGGCATAAAGCTAGACAAGTAGAATGTTCAGAGGTATGCTGGTGATCCAAGTGATTTTCCAACCTCTGTTAAGGCAGGGGATGCTGCTCCATGATGGAAGTGGATATGGTAGAGCAAACTTTGTGTGCTGGCTCTGTTTTGTTTGACAGTTAAAATGTGGGATGAAGGGAGGACCAGTGAAATGTGAAGCACTTCACGTTAAAAACCGCAGAACTTCATTGATTTGTTATTTCATTGATTATCTTGTTTCAGCCGAATGCCTCAGCTCTTTACCAAGGATATAGCACTGGTACAGCAGTTTTTTGAAGCTTTATGCAAGGTGGGTGCTGACAAGGCTTTGAGAAATCGCTAAAATCTTCTCTTGGTTTTGCTTAATTTGTGTCACTGCACGCTGTAAAGTAAAAACTCTTGGTTTTGTACTGCAGGAGGATGCTGATACTAGGCTTGCCATTCAGGAGGCCCTGTCTATGATGGTTGGAGCATACAGTAACTTGGAAGGAGCCCAGCGTACTCTGATGGAAGCTCTTGTAGCTTCTTACTTAATAAAGGTATTTTCAGTGGAGTCAGAATTAAGTATCTTAAAAAAAGCTGTTGGTTTCCTGATTCCTGGCACTTCCTGCTGTATACTTTCAGAATAAGTCTCCTTTTTCTCACTGAGTGTATTGGCCTGTCTGGGAGAAGGGGGTGGTGCATGCTCAGATGAAATGTTTTTAGTATGGTACAGTGGCTGCAAGAAGGGTGAGAGTGTTTTTTGCTATTTGTGTTCTGTTTTGCAAAGAAACAAAGCCATTGTGATTGTACTGTATGTCTCTCATAGTCTCCTCCTAAGAAATCTCTAAGAAGCAGATGTTTCAAGAACAGTGTCTTGTCAAACACTTTGTGAAAGCAAGAGTTTGGTAGAAAGGATCATTATCTGCTAAGTGGGGATTTCAGTGTGCTCTGTGGTTTCTAGCATTACAGGGCACCTGGGAAGCTCCCCAGGAGCTCGGCCCTGAGACAGTAATCCAGCAGAAATCACACTTCAGTGACTCTCTTACTTTACCAGGTATCATGTTTGTGCTCAGAATTCCCCAGAGGTTTGGGTTTTTGGAAGGAGGGGTTTTTGTATACTCTGTATTTGCATGGGTACTCAGGGTGTCTGCGGAGTTACGTGTATTTCTAGTGGTTGCACTAGTAACTGTGTAAGAGACTGTTTTCATGTTGGTGACTCTTTTGCCCAGGTGCTTGAGAGATCTAGGTCACCAGACAGTGTCATTCTGAGACTGATTGAACGCAGCAGAGCGAATGGCCACCCTGAGCTAAAGTTTCTTTTCCACCTCTGGCTGTGCAGCTCCTAAGCATGGCTCTGTCTTATGTGGGTAGATGATACATGTCATTCTTCATTTCAGAGCTGCCTGGGTGGGGCAGTTCAGATGTCTAAGAATTAGCGACAACTGTGATTTACGATTCCCAAATACATGCATGTATCTAACTTCCATTGTCCACTTGTGTATATATGAGAAGCTAATTTTTCCCCATCTCCTGCCGTATGAAGAGTTAGCAAGAAAAACATCTCAAAATGTCTAAACTCTTTGAGTCATGTTGGTAGCAGAGGGCAAAATGGATGACTGATGATGTACAGGTGGTGAGTGCAGGTCATAAGCTTGTTCATTTAAAACTCAACACTATTTTTGTGTCTCTTCTCTTTAAGCCTGAAGTTCAAGTACGTCAAGTGGCTGTGAAATTTGCTAGTACAGTATTCCCTCCAGATCATATCCCTTCCAGATATTTACTCCTGTTAGCTGCAGGAGACTCGTAAGTTGTTCTTCTTTTTAAGTTATTTTCATATATGTACACACACACACATATATATTTACATCCAGTATATATTTGGATTAAATATGAATGCATGCGTATGTGTGTATGTGTGTACATAAAAACTGACTGAAAATGAAGTAGATAATTTGGAAATAAACATCTACATAGGGGCATTCTTGACAGTTCTGTGGAGAGCTGTTACTGTGCCTTATTGTAGGTTTTGGCATGGATTCTTTTTCTTGTTTCAGATGAGCTGCTTTCACTAAAGCACTTTGTGTCATGATGAGTTGAAATTGCAAAGTGCAAATGTGTTGACTGCAATCACCTTCACAGTGGCTGGAAATTATTTTTTCCTGGCAAATTTTATTGATCTATTTTTAGCCTGTATTTGCAAAGAATCAGGAACCGTACACTTGTGATAGTTCCCAGTCTGCTGAGGAGTAGTTGACTCATTAAATTGCAGTAGTCATTTCACTTGCAGTTTTCTGTTACTGCAGAGTAATTTAAGTGGTGGGGTTTTTTTCCAACTTACTTTAGTTTCTTAATTTTTGATGTGAGTAGCTATTGTGTAACTAAAGAAAGCTAAATAGATCAATTGCAACAAAGAGCTCTGTCACTGCAGAGTCAGCACTGTTTCAGGAGTTGATCTTCTGCTAAGCAGATAGCCATAAACCTGGTAGGTGTGAGCTGAAGCTTGAAGTGATGGGGAGTAGGAGCAGACAGGGTAAAAAGTGTGTGGGAACAAGAAACTGGTGGTGAATGCCGGCAGGATGTAAGAGGAGCAGAAGTAGGCTGATCCAGGCTGTTTTGCAGAGACCTTTTATCACTACCCCTTTTCTTCCCTCTCTCTAAATAAACAAATCATTAAAGTTCTAATGCAAACTTTTTTTTCCCCTTCCTTTGAAAAAAACCACTTTGCATTTAAAAACAGTTTGCTCTCCTCCAGCTTCCCAAGATATGTTCTTGCTGATTAAAGGTCATTTGTTCTGTGCAAATAACGTCTGTTTCTCATCTTTTCTTCTGAAAGGCGGGAGGAGGTACATGGAGAAGCCCAGCGGGTGCTGAGAACATTTCCTGGCAAAAACGAAAAGGAGAGTTCTGGGAAGCAGATGCCTTCCTTCCCTGAAATGGTCCATTACATTCAAGACAAGGTATAGTGCTTCTGTCCCAGTAGATGACAAACACAAGCCTGATGCTCAGGCATGTAATAACGGTGGTCTTCCCTTCTCTGTATCCCTCATGTCCCCCAAGGAGCAAAGTTAGCTAAAATCACAGTGCAGACCACACGTAGTATTGCATTGCTTAGGTTAGCACTCATCGCTACCTTCTGACAAAAGTTGCAAAAGACCCAAATGTTAAGTAGCAAGGAGGCAGGTCTTCAACAGAGGGATTATTTTACTTCGATGTTGTTTATGCAGAAGATGTGTGGAGTGAGGAATGCAGTGTTCAAGGGCGATAATCCAGCACATTTCACAAATGCAGTTTGCTCACAAGCATCCTGAAGGGATTCGGAAGATCACTCTCTAGGTGGGCTGGTGAAGAATAATATTGTGCATAAAACAGGAAACAGATGCCAGGCTAGGAAAGGAGATACTGGAACATGGGAAGAGGTCTCGTTTATTGACTTAAAGGCTTAATTATTCATCTTCATTGCAATCTGTGGAAATAATGGCCATGTAAACAACTTTTCATGAGTCTAGTAGAAAGAGGTGTTAAAATCTGGTCTGTATTGCAAACTTCTGTGTGTAGTAGCTATACTAGGCTTATAACCTATAAAGATGATGCAGAGGGTCACTGACGTACTTTTTTTTTTTTCCTCTGATAGTGTACTTTTTAAAAAATGTGAGAGTTACATAATGTTGGCACACATCTGTTTTTGCAAGAGATCTGCGATAGCAGAAATCTTAGACCTGAAAGATTCTTACGTGAAATGTTGTCCACTCTGCTGGTGTACTCTGCTAGCGTATGATGCTTTTGAAGCTTTATGAACAAACTTGCCTTTGTCCAAAGTACTTATTACTCGGATAGTTATAAAAATCTAAGAAACCAAGACTGAGTTTTAGATAACACTATTAAATGCCTGTCCCCTTGAATGTTTAAGTTTCCTTGACTCCTGTAATGTCACTAAATAACTATGGATCAGCCTCACTTAATCACTACTGAGAAGAACAGGATTCCCTCGCTCCTGGGTGAATGTAAACAAAAATTTTTTGAGCACTTTCCAGGTCTTTCTTACTTGTGCTGAAAGCATACAAAAAAATCCCAGAACCATATTTCTTTGGTTTTCTTGAAGTGTGAACATTCACATTTCATGAATAATCTGCGAGTGCTGGAGATGTTTGAGAAGTTTGTTTGCATTGCTTGGCACAACAGGCCGAGACGCAGAACGGCTTTCCTGCGTGAGTTAGCATGGTTTTCTCCCTCTGCAAGTAAGTACGTGCAGAGGAGGAGGTGTGCTTTTGCAGATATCAGGCTGCCCTGCTGAATCCAGCCCTAGCACTAGTGTGCCTATCGCCTGGAGAATATGGACATGCTTTTCTGCAGTGTTTGCAGTGGGCGTTACTGGAAGCCTTCTGTTCAGATGTTTTTTTCTGCTGGAATATTCCTGCTTCTCAAATCTAACGCTTCCATGGAAGGGAGTCGCTCACTTGCTGCTGCAGTCTTCTACCCAGCAGGCAGTAGAGTCTGAGAGAGTGCCTGGGCTTGGCTGGTGCAGCACAAGGTGCCCACCTCCCACTGCTGGGGAGGCCTGGCTTCTCTGCAGCCTCTCCAGGCAGAGCTGCTGTCACCAAGCTTCCTTGCTGCCTGTCAGCTGGGGCGCCTCGGAGTTTGAAAGTTTATGAGGTATTTTGTTTAGAAATTCTAAAGCACTTTGGTTTTTTTTTTTCAATGTGAGGAAGAAAGAATGTTGTCCTCCTCCAGCCTCCCCTGCTGTTCCCTCTCATGAATTCAGAGTTTCCACTTTCTGAGTTCATGGAGACATAAATTTGATTGACCTAAACTGTACTATTACCAAGTGCACTGTGTCCTTCTTGTTATAGAACTGTTGCACATTTTCAGTTGCTAAGTGGAGGATAAACATAGTTGCATCAGCAAAATTTCGTTGACCTTTCCAACATCTCTGCTGTTCTTGGGTCTGAATGTTCCACTCTTAATATACTCTCTTGTTTAGGCCTCTCACCGGATGAAAACTCCAGCTAAATATATGACTGGAACTACAGCATTGCCTTTCAATCCTGCCACATTTGGAGAGGTAATTGTGTGGATTTACTTCCTCGGATACGTGTAACAATATTTATTTAGAGGATAGCGTACGAAGCTAACAGTTACCATAAGTCACCCTACATTCTAAAATTCCTCTCTTGAACAGATGTTAGGATTAACTCTCTATCCTTTATCTGTCTGTCCTTAAATGGCAGTCTGAACAGGATTTTCATGCAGGGTTGGGAGGAGTGCTCCCAAGAGAGCTGCTGTGCTGCTTTCTGCAGCATACATAAAGTAATAGCTTGTCAGAGGGAGAAACTGGCAATCCGGTGCAGAAGTCCTATCATGTTCCTTGGGGCTGTTCTTTCCACAGCAGGTTCCCTGGCTTCAGTGGTCTGCAGAGACAGACTCACAGGTGGTGCAAGGTCTGTAGTAGCAGTGCAATAGATTGTGTTTGTATTCATGCCAAATTGGTAGAGGGTACAGGCTGAGCTGCCTGCAAGGAGGTTGCATCAGGTGATGGATAAACCAACCATCTGTGAATTATCTAATCTTTTGAGAGCGATGCAGGGTTGTTTGCTTACATAGGTGTATTGCAGAGCCTGGTCCTAAGGTTTGGTACGCTTTATATTTGTTCCTGCCTCCGTGCTGACTCATGAGTCAGAAAACAAAAACTAAAAAAACCAGGTCCTGCTAGAGTGGAGCCTGAGGGTGGCAGGCCGTGGCTGGAAATGAAGTCGTTAGCCCAGCTCAAGGGCACCTGGACTAGCGCACGCAGCATGGGCAACAAACAGGAGGAGCTGGAAGCCACTGTGCAACACAACAGCTATGACACAGTCACCATCACAGAAACGTGGTGGGATAAGTCTCATGAGTGGAGTGCTCTAATGGGTGGCTATAAGCTCTACAAACGTAACAGGCAAGACAGAAAGGGCGGTGGGTTGGCTTTCAGTATTAGGGAGGTTTTGGGACCAGTCTTGCTTAATGTCTTTATCAATGACCTCACTGAGGGGATTGAATGCACCCTCAGTAAATTTGCAGATGACATGAAATTAAGTGGGAGTGTGGATCTGCTGGAGGGTAGGAGGGATCTGGACAGGCTGGAGCAATGGGCTGAGGTCAGCTGGATGAGGTTCAACAAGGCCAAGTGCTGGGTCCTGCACTTGGGTCACAACAGCCCCAGGCAACGCTCCAGCCCTGGGGAGGAGTGGCTGGAAACTGCCTGGTGGAAAAGGACCTGGGGGTGTTGGTGGACAGCCAGCTGAACATGAGCCAGCAGTGTGCCCAGTGGCCAAGAAGGCCACCAGCATCCTGGCCTGGATCAGAAGTGGTGTGACCAGCAGAAATAGGGAGGTGATCGTGCCCCTGGACTCGGCACTGGTGAGACGGCACTTTGACCGCGCTGTCAGTTTTGTTCACCACAGGATAAGGACACGGAGGTGCTGGAGTTGGTCCAGAGAAGGACAACAAGGCTGGTGAGAGGGCTGGAAAACTTGCCTTGTGAGGAGTGGCTGAGGGATCTGGGGTTGTTTAGTCTGGAGGAGACTGAGAGAACTTATTGCTTTCTACAGCTAAGGAGCAAAAGGAGGTTGTAGTGAGGCTGGTGTTGGTCTCTTCTTCCAAATTATTATGATAGGATGAGAGGAAATGGCCTCAAGTCGTGCTAGGGGAGGTTTTGATTAGATATTTGGAAGAATTTCTTCACTGAGAAAGTGGTCAGACACTGGAACACGCTGCCCAGGAAAGTGGTGGAGTAATCATCCCTGAAGGTGTTCAAAAAACGAGTAGATGTGGCACTTGGGGCGGTGGTCTAGGCGTTAGGGAAATGTTGGGAGGAAGGTTGGACTTGATGGTCCCAGAGGTCTTTCCAACCATAGAGATTCTATGAGTCTGTCTAGGTTTGATTAAGAATTGACTGTCTTGTTTGGGTTACATTAAATACAGCATATTCCCTGCTCTTTTATTTTGTCTCCTCCTGGTTATTCAGGTGCACATGCACTCAGTATCTTGTGTTTGTCTCTTCTCTACTTAGATAGTTCTGTATCTGCGGATGTGTCTTGCTCACAGTGCAGGCGTGGTGCCAACCTCACAAAGCTTGGCAGATATGCAAGATCATGCTCCGGCCATTGGACGTTACATAAGAAGCCTCATGTCTGGCAACCATATCTCTTCATCTTCTTCCTCCTCTTCAAAAAGTGTAGAAACCAACCCGGTACATATATATATTGGTCTTCTTCAGCAACTCTTGGCTGGTGTTGGAGGTAAGAAACTGCATGCAACTTTTTGAAGAAAAAGCCCTCCTCTCGTACTAGAAATGAGTTGCCATGCCCAGTACTTGTTGCATGGATTACAGAGTTGTAACATGGTCTGTACACTCTTGTTCTGTGGTGATGTGTAGGTGAGAGAAAGCAGAACAGTAAAATTGCAGCATTGGTCGATGTAATTGCTTTAAAATTGAGGCCTTTGTAACAGCTTCCTCACCCATGAATGCTGTGTCTTCCTCACTCTTTTTTGCAATCTGCAACAATTGCACCTGTTGCAGACAGGCTGGGTTGAATGAAGCACTTGCATGCCTTTAGAACAAATTGCTACCAGAATGTTGACTTCTGTTGGTTTCCCTGATGTTTCTGAGAGATACTGTACCCTGTTACTCTTTATTGTTTGTTAGCCCTAGTGAATGGCAGGTGAACGCTTGGACATGCCGGATGCTTCTTAACTTCTTTTTATCACTGATTGTTAGATAACTGGCAATGCTGCAGTTGTTTAATAACCTAATTCTTTAATTACTGTTTAGGTTTGCCAGTTATGTATTGCCTTCTAGAAGTTGTTTCGGTGTATCCAGAAAAACTAGCCACTAGATTTGTAGACAAAATGGATTGGATAAAGGTATGCTGGAAACCTGTTCTGATTATTTGTTTTTGGGTGGAGGGTGTTTAGCATTGGCAAAATCTGGCAGAATGGAGTGTTATTTCAAAGTATGCACTTACTTTGAAATCTGCTGTTTCTACTAACAGTGAACACCTCATGAGATACTATATTTAACAGGATGGGGAAAATTATTTTTTTATTCTTTGGTTGGTGTTACTGATTTTGTTCATTGATGTACATGTCCTGGATAGTGCCTGCTGTTGATACTGGTGGTACAGTCAGTCTGTTTTCCTCTTGACAGGAAGGTCCATTAAATAGCAAAAGAAAACTGAAAACAAAATTTGCAAATTTTTGAAGGAATTGTTTAACAGTGGGAGTGTTCCAGTGGGAATATGTGAGTGGCTAGTTAGAAAATGAGGTAAATTAGATCCCTAATTGTTTTAGAGCCCTTTTAATTTTTTTTAAATTAGCCTCACTTAAAAAAATAAAAACAAACAAACATAACAAAACAAACAAAAAAAAAAAGAACAAACAAAACCACCCCAAACAAAACCCAAAAAAACCCAAATGAAACAAAAATCCCAGATAAACTGGAGCCTGCTTGGGAGTAAGCCAGAGAGAATTCTGCTTTCCCTAGATTCCTTTCTCAAGCAGGTTTCTACTTTTTTGGCCATTTGCTTCAAGCATCCAGAATTTGCTACAATCTTACAGGTTACCTGGGGGAATGTGGCAGAAAAAAATACTTGGTTGAGTTAAAGAAAAATTATAATACATTCTAATAATTTCTCCCACTGGTATCTGTGCTGGATTGCACTGTATACAGTTTATCACATCTCATTTGAGCACAGGTATGAACCATAGAGGACTGAATAGCATTCTTCTTTTCAGTATTGCTCATAATTTGCAGAAAAATTCCTGGTTTGCATTTGCAAAATTAAGCTTCCAGGGGTGGTAGCTGATGATACCTAGTTCCAGAAAAATTGTCCATTGTATAATTTCGCTTTGCCAGTTGGGAGGAATAGGTCCAGGGGTTTGTTAGAAGTCAGCTGTGTGGTCTGATGCATGTTTTGAGTTACTTAGGTTTCATGAGCCTGACAGATTTAATTTCTTGTTTGTTTACTTGGCTCATTTTTGCCTTCACTGTGGTGACCCAAGCCATTCAAAGATTTAAGTACAGATTTTTCATGAGTATGTTGCATGATACATCTAATTAGTTGCAGAAGTAAGATTATATCTTAAAAAATTACCTCAGGCTTCCAAAATTCAACTATTTAATGATTTAGGTAATAGAAGATCTCTAATACAAAGCAGATACATTTGCATTAAGAGCTGGATTTTGTGGTCAGGTTTGGTTGGGTTTTTTTGGTCACCATTGGATTTAACTGATTTTACCTCAAGGTGTTTTTTCCACTTGATAAATAAAAAGAAAATGGAAGCCTCCAATATCTCAGGAAAAAGTAGTGTCTTCAGGGTTTTTTTAGTGTAGTATGGGTGCAATCTACTGGCAGCTCTTCTCTGAAGACAAAATTTAGCCAAGTGTTCAGTCTACATGTTTAAGGCAGAACTGGTGCTTAGCCCTCTTTTGGTGAGTCGTCATCTTCCTCCTAAACGATGGTCATGCAGTGAGTGTTTTGCTGAATTGAGTGCTTTGTTTCTTACTAAAGGATAATGCTGTTGGTTTAATGGGTGGGTTCTGAGTTAGGTATGATTTATGTAGCTGCATGACAGATGTGGTTGTATATTGGAGTTCTGTATGAACAGACTGTATAAGAAGCTGCTTTCATGTTTTATATTTCTTTTTAAAAAATCCCTCAGAGCCTGATGAACACAAACAAAGAAGAAATGCGTGAGCTCGCAGCCCTGTTTTATTCTGTAGTGCTGTCTACCATGTCTGGAGATGAGCTTAGGGCCTCCTTGGAGCAGCTGATCCAGATGACGAAAGACAATCATGTAACTACCTTCTTCTTTTGCTTCTTCTCACTTTTTCCTGTGTCGTGTAACTGATAGGAAATCTGAATCTCACAGTGTGTCCAGGATGTATTAGCCTCAATGTGAATGTAAAATTAAGTAGCTGACTTCCAGCTGGATGGTGAGAAGGGATTTTTGTGTAGGTGAGTGCAACAGATCTTTAAATAAAATAATCGCTAAAGCTGTTGTTAAGGCCAGTGGAAGGGTTTCATGGAGGTACTTCGCAAGCAGAGCCAGCACCATCAGGTATATAGCCAGTTTTAGCCAGCTAAATATTGCTTATCTTGCTAAGTGGTAATGGGTCACACTGCTTACCTCAGACAGTTTACTGATGCCTTATTCATGAGCAACTACAGGTACCTGCAGAACTAAGAAAGTGTTTAACACATTGAACGTTTAATTCCCCTTCCCCTCCTGAGCTGTAACTGCCTTCTGGCTTCTCGTTGCCTTGGAGTCTTGTCCTAGCAGCAGCCTTTGCCTGGTGAGGGCTGGCTTCTTCCCTTCCCTTGTCCTTACCTCTGCCACTATGAGCATGGAGGAGGAGTCCTGAAAGCAACTTGGCTGGATTTCTCTGCTGGTATGTTTTGAATTCTGAAAGGGAGGGAAAGGAGTAGCATTTTTAGGTTATATTTTGCCAAGACATTTTTATGTCAGTCTTCCTGAAGAACTTTCTGGGCCACCATTTGACACTGCAGACAACAGGCTCGTGCTGATTGCTCGATGCCATAATTAACAAACATGATTTATTTTGCATCTGTGAAAGCTGTGTCTGAGCAACAACATGGCCTTGGCTCACAGTTTTACACAGGGTGCCAGCACAAGCGAGTCCCATCCCCACGCTGCTGCCTTCTGCCTGGCCACCCATGAAGCCATGGCTGAACTTTCAGAGAACTTGGCTGAGAATAAAGAGTGATGTGAGCTGTGAAACACAAAAAGAGCATTTTTGAGTTCGAGTCAGTTAGAGCTCTGGTTTGCTGTGAGTATAGAAAACCAGTTGAATCAGTACAGCTAGGGGTGGTAGCAGTCTCTAGTGGCTCAGAAAGGATTGAATAGGGAGCAAGGACCCACCTTCAGCTGGCTTTACTGTTGTGAGATTACAACACAAGTCAGTTGCACTGATGGAAATTTTTGTAGGGATGTGATAACAAACAGATACCAGAAATAATCTGAGTTAAGCCCCTTCCTTTTTTTTTTTTTATTTTTTTTTTTAAACTAAGGTAGCATTTAAGTCTCACAGCCTTATTTCTGCACAAAATCCTTGTGTTAGAATTCACCTGTGGGAATGAGTACTATCATTAAATAGTCCCAGCATCGAATTAACATTGGAGAAATTAATGTTCTTGACATTTAATTCTAGTAATACGGTTTCACAGTCTGTGGCCTACTGAACTGTGTAGAGGCATTAAAGAGAGATAGCATCATCTTAGCTCACCTTCATAAGTCTGTACTTACTGAGCTGGATTTAAAATTTTTTTTTGCCTAGCTATCAAGTGGTAGAATTTAGGAATGTGAGTGCTGATGATAAATTCGTAATCTGTCCTTCTAAGCCTCTTCTAATTTTTATTAATTTATCTTAAAGGACTCCATCTATCAATGAGCACTAGGAAAATCAGACTCTCTGTTGTTGCATTATGTGTTGGAACTTGGCACTTTTCAGGGTGCCTTCACATCTGACTTGCCTGTGTGTTTTGAATCGGTGCTTTTTGCAAAGTGTTACTTTGAAAATGAGGTTTTCTGCACTGTTGGTGTTGTCTGTAGAGCCCGGAGGTCCGACATGGATCCTTGCTGGCTTTGGGATTTACAGTAGGAAGGTACTTGGCCAAAGGGAAAATGAGAACAATGGAGCTACATGACATAGAACAGCCAAACGCTGCAGTCATGCTGGAACAAGAACAGCTCATAAAGTCGACGACAGAGACAATAGGTAACTTCCTGCCTAAGGCTTTCCTGCATGTAACAATTGTTTTTTCAAACACCCCAGGCTGAGGACTTTAGAATCCGAGATACTCAGCTGATAGATACTGTCATCTTGAGTTCATTTTCTCTGATAGAATTTACAGCCTGTAAAAATGTCATCTGATTAGATGCCTGGATGTGACATTTTTCAAGAAGAATAAGGTGGACTTTTAGCACATAGACCAACATAGCACGACTGGGAGCAGTGCCACATCCTAGGCTCCTCTCCATGTCCCCCTTCACTTTGGTTTTCTTCTAGCAGAATGCTTCCTACCAGCTGTAGAGAAGATAAAACACTTTGCTTCTTGCATGGGTGAAATACAAGTGCCAGCCTGCTTACTACTAAATAATAATGCGAAATTCAAGTCATCCTGTTTTGATTTTTCTGGTAGGTTCTTTTCTGGACAGCACCTCTCCCTTCCTTGTGGTGGCTGCTTGTACAGCTCTTGGGGAGATTGGGAGGAATGGCCCCTTGCCAATCCCCAGTGAAGGGACAGGATTTACAAAGCTGCAACTTGTTGAAAGCTTATTGGCCCGAATCCCTTCCAGCAAGGAAACAAATAAGGTAAGATTTTGTAATGTTGTTATGATTGTTGTTGATTTTGTTAATTGCTTCATCCACAGGTTTATGTATTACCTGCCAAACTCAGTCCTGTGTTTTAAAGGAATTAGGCTTATTGTTGGCTTTAGTGAGTCAGAATAAGGCCAAGAGCTTTTCCAGTGTTATCCAGCAGTTGATCACTTGTGCCTTCTATAGTTCTAAGTAGGAGCTTAAGGGATGAAAACTATGAATGGTCATAATTTTAATTCAAGAAAAATAGGAGTATCTTGTTTTACCTGGAAATAATCCTCAAAGGTAATAGGACTTCTGATGTGATCTGTGTTTTGGAAGAGAGGTGCACGGGTAGATCTAATGTCACTTCCATGTCTAACTTTGGTACGTTCAGTGAAGCTTCAGCAAGGGTAGTAGTGGGTTTAAAATGTATCTTCTGGATTTACAGGATGGTTATGTGATGATGTTGGGTTTTTTTGTTTGTATTTAAGATGAAGGAACGAGCAATACAAACATTAGGTTACTTCCCAGTGGGAGATGAAGATTTTCCTCACCAGAAGCTACTGCTGCAGGGTTTAATGGATTCTGTGGAGGTGAGGCACTATCCATGTATTATTCTTTACACTGCAGTGAGTGTTTCTGTTTGAGTACTTCTTACATGCTCTAGAGCCAGGTTTAGAAGGGCAGCTGTCTTTTTGTAATGATGCCTCTGGGCTTCTTAAAACTCTTAAAATAAAGAGCACAGGTAGGTTTGGGGCTTGTACAGGAGGGGTACCTGTGTATAATCTTAAGAGCTTATACTAATGAAGCCATGAGTCTTTAAGAAGTACCCTAAAAGTCAATAATATACACCTTCTTTTTCATCTGAACTACATGAGCTGATACAAATCACTTGAATTAGAAGCTTAATTTGTAGGAATATATGTATGTGGTCAGTCTAAATGCATCCGTGTAGTGCTCTGCATTCAGAGCTGCCATACATACTGCAATACACTAGACAGCAAAGTTATGTAGTCAAGGAGCTTTTTAGTGTTCTTCATTTACAGCTTGTTTTACCTTCCTTCCTTGTTCATACTGACATAGGATTCAGTACTGTAGAAGCAGCTATCGAGTATTAGACACACTGGCTTCGCTGAGTCCTCTAATTTGATGTGATCAAACAAGCAAGAATAGTAAGAACACTGTGTACACAAACATAAAATAATGCTCCTAAGTGCTGTCTTCATCTCCTGTAACTGCCTTAGGGACATTACAGCTTCCTGTATAAAATGTATACTTGAAAAGAACCCGATTTATCTTAGATTGCAGGAAGGTAAGGACTTAATTCTCCAATGCCTGAGTGTCTCGTGCTTCCAGAAAGTAACAAGGGAAATCTAGAAGATACTCAGCAGACACAGCAGGTATAGAAATCAGTTCTTGCAACTTCAGATTCATCGTAAATAATGACAAAGTGGCAGCATTCTGCACTTTCCATTCCTGAGGGCTTAGAAAATAGTGGAAAGAGAACAGAGAAGCAAAGCAAAGTATTGTCTGGATTCTTTTATGTGAAATACAGGTTTGTGTAGCACTTAAAGGTGATCGACTTCTGGATGGAATTATTGGAGAATCTTTTACTATAAAGCCACAGTAATTTTTGTTAAAGACTGGATGTGTTGTTCTAACTTTATTTTGTTTACAGCTTGTCTCTACAGTTCTTTCTGTTCACCAAGTTGAATTTTTTTCAGAAACTAGCAAGTACTTTGTAGGAGGCACACTTTAAAAATAAGAGTGGAAATTTCAGCTCCTGTCATTCATTTTGCAGAGTTTGACATGGGCTCAGTTTCCATGAGTCTGAGGTGCCACATAATCTCAGAAGCTCACCAAAGGAGTGATCATATTGCACATGAGTGCTGAGAATTTGGACTGGCAGAGGGACTCTGATTTTGTGGATCAAGTGCCATAGTTTTTGATATGTGTTCAATTAGTAGTGGCAGTAAGGCAATGCTGTGTTTTTCAGGCCAAACAAGTAGAACTTCAGTTCACTGTTGGTGAAGCTATTACCAGTGCTGCTGTAGGAACCAGCTCGGTGGCTGCACGGGATGCATGGACAGTCACTGAGGAGGAGTATATCCCTCCTTCAGGTAGGCCTTCCTTATATGGGCCTGGGCTGAGGAGTGTAAAACCTCACAGTTCTGCACTAACACTGGGCTCCCTACCTTCCTTTCTGTGATGTTCTATTTATAACAGAAGTAAGAGACATTGTGTGTTTGTCAATGCAGTGTTTGATGGGCTACAGTGCTGATCATACTGACATTTTCGAGTCAATCTACTCAGAGTAGAAGACTTAATTTCTTGTGCTATTTAAATGACTTGTTGACAAAATCTAATTCATTGTCACTTGACACTGCATTTGTTTTAATTTTTCATTTTAGTTTGCATGTTGGGTTAGTTTTAGGTTTAACGTACATAAACCTTTTAAAATAGCTTTTTGAAGTCTGCATTGGAAAACATGGTTATAAAATCAAACTGCAAGAATTTTTCCAGCAACTTGGAGTGCTATGATTACATGACATTTATGTACAGTAAATGCAGGAGTTTTAGTTAAGGACTAAGATTATTTACTAACTGAAATACAAGCATGATAAAATGCTAACTTCAAAACAGGCAGCTGTAAAGACCAGCCTCAGACCAGTAAGCAGGTGTTTTAATGTTGTGAGGGTGGTCTTAGATCTCTAGTGTACACAAAGCTGAGCATATGCAGAATGAGGTAGAAACTGAACCCTGACATTGCTCCAAAAATGTTGAGTCCTAACAAAAAGCAGGACACTGAGTCTTACAAAGTATGAGTGGTACCTTTTCTTGGCCACAGGCTCCAAAACACTTTCATGAAGGTTTAGGTGGTCTCTATTCATTGTTTCTATGAGGAGATATACTTTCCCAGCAACTCTAATGGAGGCTTTTCCTAAGTCATAGAATCGTAGAATCCTTTAGATTGGAAGAGATCTTTAAGATCATCAAGTCTAACCATTAAGCCAACACTACTAAGTCCTCTGCAAAAACAGAATCAGAATCTGTCAGGGTTGGAAGGGGCCACAAGGATCACCCAGTTCCAACCCCTCTGCCATGAGCAGGGACACCTCCCACTAGATCAGGCTGCCCAGAGCCTCATCCAGCCTGGCCTTAAAGACCCCCAGGGATGGGGCCTCAACCACCACCCTGGGCAACCCATTCCAGGGTCTCACCACTCTCATGGGGCAGAACTTCTTCCTCACATCCAGCCTGAATCTGCCCACTTCCAGCTGTGCCCCAGTCCCCCTAGTCCTGTCATTACCTGATAAGCACAGATATAAGAGAAATAAGCACAGATTAAGGTGTCATCTGAGTGTTCATGGGCTGTTTAGGTTTTTCACTGCCACTGGACGTTATACTGAAATTAAAAATCTGTGTGAACAATTTTCAACCCCCCCCTTACCACTTTCTTCTTTCATACAGATCTGAAAGTGAATGACGTGGTTCCCTGGGTCCTTGACCTTATTTTGAACAAGCACATTATCAGCCCCAACCCACACGTTAGGCAGGCTGCTTGCATCTGGCTTCTATCGATGGTGAAGAAGCTGAGCACACACAAAGCAATTAAGGTAAGTAATAGGCCCTTTCGTAATGCTAGCTCCTTGTCCCTGTTTTTGCTTCTCACCTCCTTTCTGCCCCTTCCTTCCCCTTCACTTCAAGTGCCTCTTTTCCCCCAGTGCTGCTGCAGTCCTTAGTGAGGTCTTTTTGAGACATACATTGTGTTGTTACCAGGGGAATGTACTAACTGACAGATCAAAGAGGCTGTTTGGCACCTTTGTAAACACCCAACTTGCATTCAAGTCAGAGTTAGATTAGTGTTTGGTTAGTTAGATTAGCCAAGTTAGTTAGATTAGCCATTATAAGATAAAGTATGAATATATCTTTCCTTGGGAAGAAGAGGCTGGTGTCTGTATACTTGTTAGAATTTATTTTTTGGGAAAATATTAAAAGGAGGTCCATGAGGGGAAGAAAGGGGAGGAGAACGAGGTGGAATTCCTGAACTCATTTGTTTCAGAGAGTTTATCACAACTTTGGTACCTAGGAGCAATTACAATGTGCTTCACGTGCTGTGTATTTTCAATGCACTTTGAAAACCTTGTATTTGTGATGCTTGCCTGGTGAAATGTCCTACACAAAGAATTAATAAAGTATTCGCAAAGCCAAAATGTCTGCTCTCTGCATAGTGATATTACAGACTGTGATGGGACCACATTGCCATTTTGTGTTCTCCAGTTAATGGTGAAGAGCTTTGGGAGAATAGGTACTTTGCAAATATAAGCTGTTACATGTAAAACATTATTGCACTTGGCTGAGCAGTGGACCTTGTGGGAGGTGGCAAAATCCACTAGTTTGAGGATGAAGGAAATAATATCATCTGAAGACAGACTTATGAAGCATTACTGCCATGTATTAGACAAGGAAAAAAAATGTGGTCTACTGATGGCATGGTGGCTGTAAAAAGGTGCTGGGCAATTAACTGGTATCTTCTGTGAGTATCAGTGAGGCTGCTACTTACCCATCTGGAAACGAGGACAATTCTTTTCATAGGTATAGCTCAAATAGGCAACTCCATTGATGGAGTAGCCTCTGTTTATCTGTTAGCAACTTGCCTTGAGACCAGATGAAGGATTAACAACATAATGTCCTTTTTTCTCATCTTACAGTCTCATCTCAAGGATATTCAAAGTGCATTTGTTTCAATTCTCTCGGATAGTGATGGTAAGTGCTGTCACATCTTAAGACTTACGTCCTTTTGGTGGTCTTTTTAGATAATGGAGGGAATGTGAACAGGCAGAAAGTCACCTACACCCTCTCTGTCAGTCAGCATTAAAAGATGACTGTAGAAACTTCCCATTTCTGATGCAACAGGAGCAATTTCTTTTTTAGGAGTCTTATGTAAAGATAAGGAGCACAGCTTTTTTCTGTGCTTTGATAACCAAGCAGAAATCTTTTTCTGTGTGTTCCCCTTCAGGCTGTAATAACAGAAACTGTTCAGTGGTGCTACTCCTGCTCTGCTTTGGGCAGCAGGTTGCAGTTGACAAAGTTCTGCATAGACAGGAACTATAAGACCTCTTTAAGCGAGCAGATTTTGACTTACAGGTCTACCCCTGGCAGCTGGTGGAAAGGGTGGCATCTGGCAGCCTACCCAAAGCTCACTGAAGCTGAAGAGAGTATTACTATCGACTTGCTGGACTTCAGGGGCCAGCAGTGTGTCAGAATACTTAGGGCTTTTGGAACCCTCTCTGCTATTTCAAAACCTGCAATGACAATCTTAGCATGAAGATGTCCCCTGATTTGATGAGGGCTATGCCTTCAGAAGAAATTGCTGCTTCAGAATTCACGTGCAGAATGGCATGTGTCTTGACAGACTAAATCTGCTCAAAAATGGAGAGCTGTGAACTGTAGCACAGAGCTCTATTTACTAAGTCATGATTTTGGTTCAGTCTTGTATTTGAAATTTAAGTGTTACTTCATGTTTATCTTTAATTTTACTTTGTAAAATCTCTTGCAGAGCTTAGTCAAGATGTTGCTTCGAAGGGTCTTGGGCTGATATATGAACTTGGAAGTGAGCAGGATCAGCAAGAACTGGTCACCACACTTGTTGATACCCTTATGACTGGGAAAAGGTACAGTGAGCTGAGAACACAGTGAGAGAGTACTCTGAGCTATGTTTGTGATGGGAACAAAAATGTGCCTCTCTTGTGTGTGAAAAGAGATGTTTTGTGGCCAAGGGCAAGCTAATATCCCTATATTGCCAGTGGGTTAAACTGGGACATTTCTTAATTCAGCTTAGAGCTTGTTGTGGCTCAAGTTATTCTGGCTTTGTTACATTCAACAAAGCTTTGAAATAATGATTCAGTCCTGACTGAAGCAGTTCAAATCAGTTGGGATTTGGTTAGATTTCTTACTTGCTGCATTATGTAATTGTAAAGGACAAGAACCTCTTGTAGCAACTCTGCACAATGTGAATAGTGCTCAGTTGGGGGCTTGCTTGCCCACGAAATTTACCTCTTGCTGAAGAAATGTTGTTGATGGTCACTTGTCAGCCTTAGTGTGAAAAATTTTGGTCTTCCAGGACTCCTGGCTAGTAACTATGTCAGCTAGTGGTGGAAATGCTCTTTGACAGCCTACTCCTGTCTAATGTGGTGTGAGAGTGACCACTGTGAATGACAGAAGCCTAGGCTGGGAGCATGGGGATTCAGTGGTGGTAAACAGAAAGAGGGTAGATGAATGGAAATTGGTTTTTTTAATTTTGAAATAGAGTTTTGCTGTCCTGTGTATCACGGAAATAAAAAGCCAACATTCAGTGTTTTGATGTCTTACCATCTGACTGCAGAGTAAAACCCTCACTTTCTGTCACATCTCCTTAACATTACACATGATAAACGTTAATGAGCTTCCTTGCAGTGTCTGTGACTTAGCACACATATGTTTTTTGGGATTGGAACTGAAACAATGAGAAGTTATTGAGTTAATAAAGGAAAACTAATTAACTTGTTCTGTAGTGTTCAGTCCATTCAGGGGTAGAGTTTGGTAAAGCTAATACTGGTCCTCTTTTCTACCAGAGCCAAACATGAGATGACTGGAGAAACTGTGGTGTTTCAGGGTGGCCTGAGCAAAACCCCAGATGGGTAAGTTTCCTGACAGTCTCAATGGCAGAGACACAGTCAGTGCTGAAACTATATTCCCCTGCTTATAAATCTGCTTCCTGAGCTTTTTGTCCCTTCTTCTCTAAGCTACAGTAACAATTTTTTTTGTAGTAAAGGTAGGGTATTCACTTCTCTCTGTCTGCTTTATGCTGTGGTTAGCTATTGTGGCGTTTATACAGCTAAATATAGTGACACCAATTTCCCTTCTGTTTTCCAAAGTCAAGGGCTTTCCACCTACAAGGAGCTTTGTTCACTGGCTAGTGATCTCAATCAGCCGGACCTGGTGTACAAATTCATGAATCTGGCCAACCATCATGCCATGTGGAATTCTAGGAAGGTAATTTGCTTCTTTCATAACCACTTTCATTCCCGCTGTGAACTCTGGAAACTGTGACTGCATTTCTCTAGCTCTGGTGATGTGATCTGTGGATACCTCTATGTGGAGGCTTTTTGTTGATGCGTTGGTGTCAGGTCCAGTGCAAATTTATGAGCTTGAGAAACAAACGTAGGATTACTTGACATTATTACAACAAAATATTGTTTTCACAGGGTAGATAGCATCTTGCGTTCCCCTCTGATGCAGCTGTGATCTTTTTCTTCTGCTTCTGAATGTACTTGGAGGCCAGGTTTTAATGTGTTCAAACAGTAAAATAATATTTTCAAAACTGGATGAATTTTCAGATGCCAGAGAAATTGACCTTTGTAATGTAAAGAGGCAGAGCAGAAAGTATTCGCAACAAGTTGCTAAAACCCCAGTTAACAATACACCAGTTTAGTCACTGTTGTCCAAAGTATGCTTGTTTAACTCAAGTCTTGATATTTTAAAGCTGCTGGCATCTTCAGCAAGGCCAAAATACTATTGGAGTTGCTGAAAAAAAGTAGCATCATAAATTTGAGGAGTTATGTATACTTTTAACCTAGGGACTCGTTTACTGGCTTTACGTAAGTGTGGAAGAACTCGTGCTGTCCCTGTGAGCAGGCAGAGCACCTTTGGTGTGCTTTCATGCAGAAGACCCAGGTAGCCACGTTTAATGTATTTTACCTTCTGTGTTCTTTCATGCTTGCCACCTGAGGTTTTGTGGCTCTGGCAACACCACTTAGTGCAAAAAAAAAGCCTCAGCATTAACATCCATGCAGAGTTTGACAAGTGAGCACATCTCTCAAGAATTCACTTTCTTTGTACTAGGGCTTCAGAAGCCCAGGAGTCATAGTTCCTGACCCTGGTGGAATTTCACCAGCCAGGCTGAGTCAAGAAAATGCACTCAGCAACTGTAAGCTGAGCTTTAGCATTTGGGGAATTTGCAGAATTATTTGAGTTGAAGGCAACACCTGGAGGTTTGTGCTCCAAACCTTAACCTAAAAGCTAGGCAGAGCAAGCTGTTC
Source organism: Merops nubicus (assembly GCF_000691845.1). NCBI lineage: Eukaryota > Metazoa > Chordata > Aves > Coraciiformes > Meropidae > Merops > Merops nubicus. Next base: position 14,031 of record NW_008622312.1, on the reverse strand, counting down.
AGGGCTTGATGCCTCCCTTGTCCTTAGACTTTCTGCAGCCTTGTGCTCCTGACAGCAGTGGTCCTAACTGGACTGGGATTGTGTCTTTACAGCTCTTCCTGTTCTAGACTAACCCAGACAGCTGCATCGTGTCCTGTGAAATCCCTAGCATGGGGTTTTGAGCTTTTGGCTTTGCAAGTCAGGGAACATGAAGTTATTAGAGACAGTCACTGCACTGCTTGTATTGAGCAATTTCTTTTTGGGCTATCCTGCCTAATCCCATGGGACTTCATGGGCAAGCATCACTTCCACTGTGTTAGAATTGACAATATTGGAGAAAGAAAAGAGTATGGAAGAATACTTGAGTTTAAAATACACATGAAGAGATGCAAAATTACCACCCTCAGAAGTTTTAGGTTGTAGAGCTAAGGGAGAGTTGTTTTACTTTTAGTTTTTCTGTTTGTAAGTTATTCTAGTGGTTCTAAGCACAGCAGAATTGTAGGGAAGCAGTGGCCCACCCTCACCAGTTCTTCCAAGAAGGAATCTCTCTCCGAAGAACATATTTAAAACTTCATAGTTTTAATTCTCCACCACCACTCTTCCCAATGAGGTCAGTCAGTATCATGAAATGAAGGTTGGAGAGAAGGAAGGTTTGAAGTAGTGTGTTGTGTGCTGAGTGTGATTGTGTGCTTGAGATCACTGTGGTACTGTAGCACTGGAGAGGGCTAATTCTGGTACCATTCTAGTCCTTTTGATTTGGTCTAAATCTAAACTGTCAGTCAGCTTTGCCATGGACTGTGGCGTGCCCAGGACAAATAACTGAGTGAATGAGCAGATTGTTTCAACAAATACTCTTTTGTCATCATTTCAGGGAGCAGCTTTTGGTTTCAATGTGATAGCTGCCAAGGCTGGAGAGCAGCTGGCTCCGTTCTTGCCCCAGCTTCTTCCCCGGCTCTACCGTTACCAGTTTGACCCCAACCTGGGTATTCGACAGGCAATGACCAGCATTTGGAATGCCTTAGTCACCGACAAGTCCATGGTGAGTGAGCAGCATAGTGCTGCTAGCCAGTGGCACCTGAGAGGTCCTTATGGGACAGTTGCAGCTTGTGAAGGGAGGGGCTGTGCAGAAGGGGATGACGTATTGTGCTACAGAGGAAGAGGTGCTTGAATCCGTGGATGTGCTGGAGGATGTGCAGAGGTTTTGCACTGCCTCTTACATGTGAAGGAGTATTGCAGACCTTGTCTGTGCAGCCAGTGTTAAAATTTATGATTCACTTTACTTAATGTTGGGTCTTTCCATGCTTTGATATTGCTGTGATTTTGTTTGAGAAGCTCTTCAGGAATCCTTATGGCCTAAGATGCCCTTTCTAGAGCAGGAGCATCTAAACATTGTTCCTCAGTTTTCAAGTGGGAAGAAGTCCATGGTTAGAGGCTCTTCCTTCAGTTTGAGGGTAACTCCTCCCAGACAAGTTTGAAGAGTAAGTGATTTTCATGAGATGCCCTTGGTCTGGCACTGGGTTTGCAAATCTTTCCTCCCAGAAAAGCTGACCTTAGCATGAAGTCATTCACTCTGATCCTTCATCAAAGTGTAGCTGCTTCTCCTGTAGACATAAGTTTGGTGCCACATCTAAACAGTTCAGCTGATAAAGGTCTGAGTAGTTCCTGTCACAGTTTTAAGCCCTGAGGCAGTGCAAAGGAAGGGGTGTCTAAAGCAAAGCCAGAGTAAGTTTGTGGAGGGTTAGCTCTGGCAAGCTGTTCATCTGCTGTGGCTGAAAGCAGGCTGTGTTGTAGAAAAGGACATTTCTTCTTTTTCAGAGTACAGGACAAGGGTGCATCATACATGCTTGTTTCATGATTTTTCCTTTTTTTAATAATAGGTTGATAAGTACATGAAGGAAATTCTTGAGGATTTGATCAGTAACCTAACCAGCAGTCTGTGGAGGATCAGGGAATCCAGGTATTGCTAGGAAAAGCAATAGATTTTTTCTTTAAACTATCTTCTTTTCTTCACCATAAACTTGTTAACCTGAAGAAGTTGAAAGGGGAAAGAGGGCACACATCCTTTCATCAGGATAGAGCCCAGTCTTGTAGTCTACGCTTGAAGTGTGACAGTCTTAAAGCTATTTGCTTCATTGAGCCTGAATTTTTTTTACTGCATGTAGCCGGAGCATGATACTTTAAAACATTCTCTGAAGAAGGATTTTTCTGGCCTCAGAGCTGTTGCCTGTCCTTGGACCTGAAACACTGCTTAGTGTAAGAAAATCTTGGCAGTCTGGCTGTATACGCACTTGGGAGCAGCATGCCAGCCCACATAGCATTTTTATTAAGCTGCTTTTTGTTTATAATGATTGCAGTTAAGCTGTATTGAAAACATCCATTTTAATTTCAGTTCCAGACTTTGGGCCATTTTGTTTTACCTGACCGGCTGGATGTTGGTTTGTTTTGGTTTATTTTCTGCTAAAGGAGATATTCTTATAACAGAGTAGATTTAGGGTTTGGGGAACATAAGGAATGTGAAATAGTTCTCATTGTGTTTAAAAAGGAATATTTATAAACACATCTGTATATACATATATATATCAAATAAGTACACCATGTGAAGGAAATAATTTTCCTTGTTTACAGCTGTCTGGCACTGAATGACTTACTAAGAGGAAGACCTTTGGATGACATTATAGATAAACTTCCAGAGATCTGGGAAATCCTGTTCAGAGTGCAAGATGACATTAAGGTAACAATTGAAAACTGAACAGGAATGTCCAACAGAAAATACATTGATCATGCTCCAAGATGTTTAAAGATACATTCTCTGAGAAGTCAGGCTGATACCAATGGGAGTTCTGGATATTAAGCAGACTAGAAATTGAAGCCTTTTGCAGTTAAAATTTCCATGCAGCCTTGGAAATTCTTTGTGTATGTCTTTTAGGTGTTGTCTTTTATTCCTGTTGTGCTTATTCTTGACAGTTCAGCATTTTTCCCTGTCTATAGAAGAATTCCTTTGTATTTGCTTAACTCTCAAGTATAAAAACATATTTTGTGTTGCTTGCGTGCTTAAATGTCTTGCACGTATGAAATCAGAGTCCTTGGATCCTTCCAGGTTTGAGCTGTGTACTCCCTAGATCCAGGCTTCTCTGCTCAAGCTTAAGCAAGGCTGAGTTTTTTTCCAAAGTGTACTGTGTACCAGGAATTTGCTTCCATACTAGTAGGTGTCCTGTGTTCAGTAATTTTCTTGGGCCCTGAAACCAACTGAGTAATTCTACCTCAGTGCTGATGAGCTGTATTATCCTCCAGGATAAATTAACACCCTGCAAACTGCCTTCTGGGAAGAGACTAATTCCTCAGTTTTACCTGGAAACGGTTTTGGAAGGTCCACTTTGGGCAGGCCACGTTTTTTCCAAGAACGTCCTAAAGGCATTGCCAGTCCAGGCAGTTATGCTTCAGTATGCATGAATATTGCTAGATACTGTGTAATTGATCAATACAAGTAAAGTTAGAGTCTAGTTGGCAGTGATGTTGTGTACCACCAGAGCAACACTAGTTTTTACTGTTTGCTTTTAGTCCATCTTTCTCTAGTTCTAGCCATTCAGTTGAGCAAAGCATCCCTAAGCAGCAAACATTATACTAAGGAGGGCATGAAGCATACCCAAAGCTCTGTATTCTTCTTGCAGTAGAAGGTTCCATTGGTATTTTTGGGTTTGGTTTGGGCTTTTATTATTTATTTGGCTTTTTTTTTTGGGGGGGGAAGGGGGTGGGCAGGAGTGTTTCTTTGTTGTTTTAAAAAAGACAACCAATAATAATGTCATTTGTCAGAGACAAATGTGAACAGAAGAACGGAGAACCTGGCAGAAATACATTGTTAATCTATTTGTCATTGTGTAGACCAGATACTCAGATGGGCCAAAGGCAAAATTTCTCTGAAGTATATGTTATTAAGTATTAACCATGAATATAGTCTCATCAGTACTAGTGTTACACTTACTGATCTGTATGAGTGTTGTGTGGAAGGTTTAAAAATAGTAACGATGGATTGTTGACTTCTTTTTTAGGAGACTGTGCGAAAGGCAGCAGAACTAGCCCTAAAAACTTTAAGTAAGGTAAAACTCTTTATTTAATAATTTGCACATGAGGATATATATGTTTTTTGATGCCAGGTAATCATTCACTGTCTTATCTGCAGGAGTCACTAGTTTACTATAGACTTTTGTCTTGAGAAGATCTCTGGTATAAGGTGCAGTTGTGTTAAATAGCACAACACCCTAGAAAGTAATCATGACCATGTACTCTCCTGTGCTTTTTGATGCTGGTGAAGTTCTGCTGCTGGAGGATAATGCAGTGTTAAGTTCTGTGCAACCAAAGGAGGGATATAATGAACTGGTGTTTTAGTTCTGATATCCTTTTATTCCCACATGTGAGTGGGATCTGAGGAAACTTCCTGTAACTTCCAAGAGTTGACCAAGCTGAGTGGAACCTCACTGGTGTGAAACAAAGCAACCCAGTGTGGAGTTTGCTCTCCAGTGCTGCTACTGACACAAGATTTTCTGGGTGTAGTACACACATCGCTTACTATTTTGTTCAGTATTCCTCTAAAAAAGCCACATCACTGGAAATGACAATGGATCTTAAGAGCTGCATTTGAAATCACAACCTTCACAATGCATGCAGCATGACGTTTCAATGGCAGAAGTGGTGAACTGGCTTCAAAATGCTGTTGCAGTTGCAGAATTGGTTCTGATCTGGGACTTGTTCCTCTGCCTCGTGGAATGGTTGAATCCATGCGTCTGGGATAGGCTGTCCCCCAACTGAAATGCCATTTGTTCCATCTCTTCATCCAGATGCAGATTAAGGCCTGCTAGGCTCTGAATTTACCTTTTCTGGAAGCTGACCATAGCTCAGACTCCTTCTAGGGCTGTGACCTGGGGTTTAAGTACCTCCTGGAGAGGAGAATGAAGGTGTAGCAGAGCTTGGGTTTGTCTGTGAGCAGTTGCTCAAACACTGTTGGTTTCTGTCTGACAGAGAAGGCAGTTTAATGTAGTCTGAGCAGGAGATTTGTACACGCTTGCAACACTGATTGTCGCTTGTCCTCAGGTCTGTGTGAAAATGTGTGATCCGTCTAAAGGAGCAGCTGGTCAGAAGACAATAGCTGTACTGCTCCCTTGCCTCCTAGACAAAGGAATAGTAAGCACAGTTGCTGAAGTCCGATCTCTCAGGTTAGTTTTGCATCATTTAAGCTCTTGGGGGGTCAGGTCATGATTTGTCCCAGAGACCCAGTGTACTCACCTGAGCTGCAGAATTTTCTTTGAAGTGACAAGTTTCTCCCCTAAGGAG
>NW_008622312.1:0-8696 GCF_000691845.1 Merops nubicus | reverse complement strand
TCCTTTCCTCACCAAGTTCCAACAGCAGTCCCAGGAACTCTTACAGAATCTTTGGAAGTACGTGGCCTCTGCAAATGCCCAGATTCTGTTCCCGGCAGAAAGTTCTTTTCTCCCCGTACAGCTGGAAGACTGATCTGCAAGCAGTTTGCTGTGCTTGGGGCTATCCTTCAGGACTGGCATATCTGTTCTGCTTTAACAGGAAAATCCTATGGTAGCTCTTGAAACAGCCAGGTCTTATTTCACGACTGTTTGTGAGTAATGACAGTTCACATCCCCGAGGCGACTGCATTTGGTCACACTGTTCAAGTACATTTTATGTCATGTAACAGTTTGTGCCTTGGTGTGTAGGAACTTCATATGCTTGTCACTTCATGACCTTGTTTGTTCCTTCATTTGACTCTAAGGACAGACAAGGTGGAAAATTCAGATGTGGAGCATAGCTGCTCTTTGCAAAAATAGGTGGGTTTTTATACATGATTATCCAGGAAGGTGACAAAGCTCCTAACAAATTATAGTAAATGCTTCTTGAGTTTTTTCATCCCTTTTGAGGATAGGAAAACCCTTTATCAAAATGCCACCTAAGAGATATGATCAGTCTGAAACTGACAACTGAGATTTGAACAGATTGTTGTAATTTGTTTTCTCTTGGGCAGCAGCAGTGAATGCCCCTGGGGTGATTTTGCCCAGAGCCTCTTTAAAACATGAAGGTGTGTTATCTCTTCCTACATCTGTCCATAGTACTGCCTCTTTCCCCTTCCCGTATGCAAGAGTGTAGCATCAGGTGGAAGCTCAGGGCCAGAGTATGATTTTGCTTAAGCAGGAAAATAAACAGATCTCTATTTGCAGGCAGATTTATATTGTTTTATCTGAGATTTGGATTGGCTTTTTTCCTGGTGCTGGATTAGAGTAGACCAGAAAGGTTTTTCGGCCAAGTATGTGTGTTTCTCTGTTGACCTTCCCTTTGATCTTTTTCCAGCATTAATACTCTTGTGAAGATCAGTAAGAGTGCTGGGTCTATGCTGAAACCTCATGCACCAAAACTTATCCCAGCCATGCTGGAATCCTTGAGTGTGCTGGAACCTCAAGTCCTCAATTATTTGAGTCTTTCTGCAACAGATCAGGAGAAAGTAAGTGGATTTATAACGGGAAAATAACATAAGTGCAGAGATAAACAATAAGATTTAAGCTTCACTCAGTGAAGAGAAAAATAGCAGATTTGCATGAGAGGTGCTCAAAGATACAGAGTAATAAGTTACTAAAAATTTTGGTCATTGGACAGATGTGTAGGGTTTTTGGTGAGTTGGGATTTTTTTTTATTTACTAGACCACAATATATTTCAGAAGGAACAATCTTAGTAAGAACAGTTACTAAATGTTACTTCAGCTTCAGGTACAGCTGTGAACCAGGTGAGAATGTCTGTAACGGTTATCTGGAATGCACCTGTACTGTCAAACTTTGCTATTTTCCCAGAGGATTAACTGCAGGACTTCTTGTAATCTAAATCATAAGGTGTGCTGTAGCACCATGGGTTGTGGGTGGATGTTGTCAGCACTGTGTTCTTCAGTCTCTCTTGAAGAATCATACTAATCAATAGCAGTCTTCTGGGACAGTGACTGAAACCCAGTGTTCAAAAGCAAATTAAGATAGTTTTATTGCAGGGAAGGAAAGAGAGAAACTCTGCCTTTTGCAAATGAGAAAGGAGTGAACAATAGACCAGAGTGGGATTTTTTTTACACACATACACCCCACTGTTTTCCTTTCTTTTTTTTGTTTTAAATTTCTGTCATGTCAGGGGTGCATGGTTTGGTTCCTGTACTCCACCCAGAATATCTGTCTGCCTTTGAGAGGAAAACATTAATAGTCCGTAGACTTAACTACTTTCTATCTGTAAGCATCTGAAGTGGATTTTGGTTTGAGTTTATGAGGTAGTGGGTTATGCCATTGTGACTGTTTTCATGTTGAGTTTATGCTTGGTTGTGGTGTTTTTTTTTTCATTGTGGTGTTTTTGGGTTTTTTTTGCTTGTTTTTTTTAAGATTGCAATGGATAGTGCCAGACTTAGTGCTGTCAAGTCGTCTCCCATGATGGAAACCATTAACATGGTGAGTACTTGATTCAGAAGGATTACAGTGTAAGGTATGTTACAGGAGAACAACAGAATTCAAAGTGACAGCTTTACAGAATACCTGTTAGGGTTTCGTTTTATTATCACATCTCCGTATGGATGTCTGTCCTCCTTCTTTTTCTTGTACTGAATTCTCTCATCCTGTCACCACAGCTTGCTCCTCAAATCAGTTGTGAATAACCTGACTGCCTTTGGAGCTGGGTGGATTGTTGCTCCACCTGAAGACCTGATTGCTTTGATGAAGAGAGCACTTTTCTTTTGAAGTGCTTTTCATTGGATGAGGGATTAGCAGGTTCTGGGTTAGTGCTAGTTGCCATTTCTTTTAATCTCTAGTAAACGATTCCACAATCAGCTTCTCATCTGGGCCTTCAACTGATGATAGTCTCTGTTCTTAAGGCACAAAGGCTGTCTAACCCTTGCCTCATGGTGCCTTAGATATCCCTACCTGGATGTGGTGGTTTAGCCCCAGGCTGAAGCCAGGCACCACATGGCCACTCCTCACCCCTTTTACCCCCTAAACCAGAGGGAGAAAAGGGAGAAAAACACAAACCCCCATGGGCTGAGATAAGGACAATTTTAACACAACAACGCAGAAGGAACAGCAAACAGCAGCAGTAACAACAGGTATAACAACAGAAAACAAAGGGCACAAGGCCAGAGCTCACCTCAGGGGCTCCGGGCTGCACCCCCCGGCCCTGGAACACACACCCCCAGCCCAGAACCCACCCTGGCCATGCCAGCCCGGCCCTGCTGCCCAGCACTGGGTCAGCCTGGCAGCAAGTGACCCCCGGCTGGGCTGGCTGCTGCCCCCCTGCAGCTCCCACCTACCGCCAGGGAAAACAGCCCTGGCCCGGCCGAACCGGGACCCTGGGCCCTGCCAATGCTTTGATGTTAGAGATTTGTACAGCAGATGCTGGTATCCCTGGAAGCATTGTCAGCAGCTGGCTGGTGTTGGGCATGGTCGTTCCCTGCTGCTGAAGGAGGAGTTGCTGAGGCCCAGGCTCTGTGCTGTAGGGTCTGTCCTGGCTGAACTCTCTGCCCTCTCTCAGAAGAGCCTGTTCCTTCCCAAAGGAAAGACCCATCTTTTGTCCTCTGGCACTGCACACAGCCACTTGTGAGCACCAAGTAAGTTTTAGGGGAAGCATAGCCACCAGAGCTGTTCTTTGTTTCATGCACTTAGGGAGAAGTAAGAGCAGCAAGCCCTGCTGTAGGTCACAGCGTGTGGAGCTGTGTTTTGGTGTGGGCAGAGCAGTCGCTATAAATAGTGTGTAAAGCAGCTGGGGCTGAGAGGCTCTGTGTAGAAGTGCACTCACTGCCACCCATCCAGCTGCAGCAGCTGCTGCTGTCCCTCCTCCGGGCTCTGCTCCTCCCCTGCCAGCCCCTGGGGGGACAGCTGTGCCACCCCAATCAGTGCTTGGGATTTCCAAGGGAGAGGAGAGATACTGTGGCTTCCTGGGAGTGGCATGAAGGTGTCCTGGCTAAGAAGCAACCTTCTCTCTGTTCCTCTATATTCTGGGGCTGGCTGGGAGATTGCATGACATAATGGGTTATTCCCTTCACTATACTGGTGCAGCAGGGGGGAAGTGACAGCAGATCTGACTTCTGAAGCTCAGGGAGGGTTTCCCTCAGTTAGTATGTGGTCCTTGAATTTGCTAGAGGATGGATCTCACTTCTGCAGAGAGTGTGCTACACGGAGTGCTGGTAACATGAGGTTTTCTGTTTTGCCCGTTGGTATTTTAGGCGTAGAAGATGATAAATTATACCAATAACAACCCTCTTGTACCTTTATGTCATCGGTACTGCTTGTCTGTTGTGTTTAAAAACTGTCTTAACTAGTTTCATTTCATTGTCTAGTTTGGATGTGTTACTGCTGCAGGGTTGCAGAGAGTTGTAGCAGTGTTGGGTTTTGTTGTAAGAGATGCACACCTTTGCATCTCTTCCCCTTCCCAAAAGGAGTTCCTGCTACTGTGTTACCTTCAGCTTTCTAAACAGTTGGGGTGCAGGAGTACATCAGTTCCCACAAATTATAATTTTAGGAGGGTCAGCTCCACATAGAAGCGGGACAAGAGAATATGCGTGTAGTGGAAGCCACTTTGTGGCACCTTTTTCACCCATGCAGCAAACTGTCATGATTCAGCTCAAGACCAGCCTACAGAACTGAGGCATGCCTCAGCTGAAAGTAAAACAGCTTAGAACTGCCATCATTACCTTTTTTTTTTTTTCTCCTTTCCCTGAACTTTCTCTAGAGCTTGCAGTATTTGGACGTGTCTGTCCTGGGAGAGCTGGTTCCTCGGCTGTGTGAACTGATCAAAAGTGGAGTAGGTCTTGGCACAAAGGTATGTCCATGATTTTAGTAGTTCATTTGGAAGTGAAGAAGGGAACAGAGACCAATGTCAGTGTAAATACAGTTCTTTTGACTTGTCTGTTTTGAAGTGACAGCTTGTTCTCATTCATACTGGACTAATTTTACAATCTAAGTCCTGATCCACCTACATTACTTGTGATTTTCTGAACTTGTGCTGCCTTAACCTCATGTGGGCTGCATGGCTGTTGTGCTTTGTGACACTTCAGTGCAGACGGTTGTCCTTGATACCTGTAATTCTTCCAGGACCATCTGTCCTGAGTGTGGGTCCTGGTAAATTTTTCACTTCCCATTTCAATTCTTGTCATTCATTTGTTGCAAACTGTTTTTCTGCTTCTACCCTTGTCTCCCAGCTTATCAAGGTAGAGGCTCTGTGGGCCTAGATGATGACACACAAGTGCAGATAGCACCACAGCAAGTATTAACGGCAGTAACTGGGGGCTAATAATTGTTTTATCTTACCTTTGTTTTCCCTTGCAATCTTCCAGGGAGGCTGTGCCAGTGTAATTGTGTCATTAACCACACAGTGTCCTCAGGATTTAACACCTTATTCAGGTAAGGTTTGTTTCTAGTGTCAGGTTTTAAAGGTGCCTTTTGTTTCTGTTCTGTAGGTAATATTTCCTCCCTGTTGGCCCTTGATTTTATCAAAAGAATGATCTTTACCTATGTATTCAGAAGAGCCCTTTCAAGTTGGCTTGCGGGTATGAGACTGGCATGCTGGGGGTATGTCTTGAGGATGTTAAATATGTCAGCAAGTTGGAAGAGACAGAGGAAGGAGCTGAGAGAATTCCCTAGTGCCAGGCAGGAGCTAGTGGAAGGGTCTCTCACTTTCTTGGAGCAGGCTGACGATGCCCGTGTGAGCGAGATGCTGTCAGTAAGCACTCGTTCCTTCAACTTGTGCTATGGGAGGACCAGAAACAAGGCCTTGGCTTCCTTGGGTCTTTGTCTTCAGTTCACAGTTTATTGTGATTCGATAGTAGAAAGAAGATCACCTTTCTGCCACAAAACAGAAGTAGAGGTGGATGTAGTAGTGGTGAGCTGGGGTGCTCACGCGCAGGAGCGTTTTCAGTCGAGGCAGACAGGCGGGGGCTGGCAGAGCAGCAGCTTCTGAGCCCTGTCACACTCTGCACTGCCCTGGAAGCAGGGACCAGGCAGACCTAGAACCCCTCAAGCATGCAATGAGGAAAAATGCATCTGTTCAGACGGTCTGGTGCAATGCAAGTTTTTGTGATTCTTGCCACAGCAATAAAAACACATGCTTCTGACAAAGCAAAATCTCTTCCACCAGGCAAACTGATGAGTGCTTTACTTAGTGGCCTGATGGATCGCAACAGTGTGGTACAGAAGTCCTTCGCCTTTGCTATGGGGCATCTAGTCCGGGTGAGTTGGGGTTTGAGGTGGGTTCAGGTCTTGTTTTGATTATTTTTTTTTTTTAAACATTTGAGTGATTTGTGTCTCTTCCCTGTTACAGACTTCCCGGGACAGTAGCACTGAGAAGCTGCTGCACAAACTCGGCAGTTGGTACATGGAGAAAGAAGGTATCTTGCTTTTGGGGTGTCCAGTTACAGAATGCAGTGCAGAAAAAGTTCCTGGTGACAGCAGAAGCTGATGAAGAAGCATTTCTGTATTGTGATGCTTGGTTTCACTGGCTGAATAGTTCCCATGTACAAAACTGCTTCCCAAGAGGCAGACCAAGCTGTTAAAGTCGTGCTGTTGTCCTTCCCAGTTGTAACGTGTGATTGTTTTGCTCCTACAGAGCCAGTTTACAGAACAGGCTGTGCTTTAACTGTGCATGCAATGGGACGCTACAGTCCAGATGTAGTGAAGAGCCATGCCAAACACGTGCTGCCATTGGCTTTTCTTGGCATGCATGAGGTTCCCAATGAAGAGAAAGGAGAGAAGGAGAATTCTACTCTGTGGATGGAAGTTTGGCAGGAAAATGTACCTGGTAAGTCTAGTTAAGGAGTGATAAAAGCTTTTAGGAAGCAAGGGGCAAGGAATGTCATTCTTTCTGGAAATACAGAGTTCTCACAGGAAGATTTGGGAAGCTCGTTCCATTTCCTTCCTTGTTAAACATGTCCTGTATGAGTTTCATCATGTTATGTTCTCTGTGGCTACTTAAAATAATTACAGAGGTGTTGATTGCTAAGGATGCACAGACACAGTCAGGAGAAGTATATTAAGATTGTGAGGCACTGAAAGCCACAGTAATGTGGGCCTGTTCATGGGGCATACAGTGAGACATCTTTGGAAATCTTGATGCCAGCCTTTAAGGGCTGCTGCATACTCTGGAGTTTGGGGTGTTTGGCATCTCTCTCGGGTTGGAAATGCCTGCGGTGATGCCCATAGTTTTGACTTCAGTGAATGAGTCTATGCTATAGAAGGGCTCTTTTGCCATGCTTTTTGTCTGCAGAAGATCTGGTAAGATGGTTTTGCTGTCTCCTTGCAAGTAAGCCTTGCTGATACGTTTCATAGCAAAAAAAACAACCAATCAAACAAACAAACAAACAAAAAAAACCCAATCCCCAATCTTGTTTTTTTTCTTTCTTTTTTTAAAAAAATAAGATCAGATTTTGTTTGGTTTGTGGCACAAACACAGTTTTCCTGTTTGACATGCAGGTACTCAGGGTGGCATCAGACTGTACATGCAGGAATTGATAACCATTACTCAGAAGGCTCTGCAGTCCCAGTCCTGGAAGATGAAAGCCCAGGGAGCAGCTGCCATGGCATCAATTGCCAAACAGACGGGCTCCCTTGTCCCACCGCATCTGGGAATAGTGCTCTCCGCCCTGCTGCAAGGCCTGCCAGGGAGAACCTGGACTGGGAAGGTGAAAATGCAGCTGGCACCTCAGGATTGCTGTGGGCACCAGCATGCAGACAGCCCTTGAGCTGGGAAGTGGCATGTTCTGTGCTGCAGAGTGGGCATGCAGGAACCCTGTGGAGGGAGGCTGCCCTCCACCCTGCATTTAGCAGATAGAGAAATTACAGGGAGGATAAGCACAGTTCAATTTGCTTTAGGAGTTGGGTTCTCACTTAGACTACTTCTGTCACACCACAGTCTGGCCTTGAGGGGTCCTAGTGTGGTCTCAGAGGTGCCACACGGCCCTTTTCCGCTGCCAGTTCAGTGCAGATGGAAAGCCATGCCCTCGGTGGCCTCTGCAGTAGGAGTGGTGGGACCCAGATGTTGCTTCTCTAGGATGGTGCCACGGGTGACTTCCCCACCACCTCTTGCGGTGGCATGCAGAGTTTTCCCCCATGCAGCAGGACTGTGCCACGTGGCTGTGTGGTGTTTCTCAGTGGTATCTGTTCTACTCGTTGCAGGAAGAGCTGTTAAAGGCCATTGCCAGCGTTGTCTCCACATGCACGTAAGTATCTTGAAGGAGGTGATACTCTCAGGATCTGAGATCTCAAAAAGGAAGCTGTTGCACAGTGGTGTTGCCTGTCTGGTGCAAAGGAGACTCTAGGAAGTTCTGAACACTGTCTTGATCTCCCATCAGCATATGAGAACTCTCTCTCCACTCCACTTGTCAATGTGTGTAGGTCACAGATGAGAGCTGAAAGGGACAGGTGATGGTTCAGAGGGACCTGCAGAGGTTAACAGTTGATTTAGGGCAGGGGAGAGGATGTTGAGAAGCCAGAATTGCTGAGAAGAAAGAAGAGAACAGAGAGGGATGGACTTCTTAAATGGGAAAAGAGAGCTAGAGGTAAAAGAAGGTTCGGGGGCAAAGTGTGTTGGAAGCCTATGAGGAAAGACAAGAAAGGAAAAACAGGAAGAACAGACAGGGTGAGAGCAGAGAAGAGCACCAGAGTGTAATTTCAGTTAAAGCTGTTGGTGGGCAATCCTTTGCCTGGACACAGGAATTACTTACCTGTGGGAAAAGCTGTGTTTGGAGAGGAATTAATTTGTGTCTGATAGTTTCTGCGTGCCTCGTGTTTCAGTGCTGAGCTGCAGAAGTCAGTGCCTGGGCAGCCCACCATCAGTGATATTGTCCAGGCTGTCCTGAAAGAATGTCGGAAAGAGAACCTGAAGTACAAGATGGTGGCTCTGCGCTGCGCGGCCGGGGTGGTGCAGGCAACAAAGGAAGACCGCTTCCAGGAGCTGGCAGATATCGTCTTCCCCATGATAAAGAAGGTGACAGTTCAGCCGGTCGAGTTTTGCCTTTCCAAGCAAAACGCGCGAGTGGTGACGGTCTGGCTGATGCTGGGCGTC
>NW_008622311.1:0-31047 GCF_000691845.1 Merops nubicus | reverse complement strand
TGTCGGCTCCCTGGGAAAAAGCGGGATCACGGAGGAAAAGCGCAGGCTGGGAGCTGGGAGAGGCGCGGAGGGGCGCGGGTCTGTGTGCCGAGGTGCGCATCAGGCCGCCTCGTCTCGTTAAAAGCTGAGGACAACGACGCTGGGCAGCAGCGAAGGCAGCGGCGGGGCACAACTGCCGGGAGTCATTATTAAACCAAACCAACAAACCACCTTCCTTCATACCCCAAGAGAAAGAGCACGGAGTGTTTTGGTTAGGTCACACCCGAGGAGAGAGCCTCTGTCATGACGCTTCACAGGAACTGATGTTGCTGCACTGCAAGGAATTCCTTTCTAGGTTGTTGGGATTGTATCGAGTGACGTTTGGCATGTCTCAGGTTGACTTCAGTAGCTATGGGCGCTGATGTAAATAATGAAAAATCAGAGCGCTGTGCCACTGAATATAAAAGTAGCCCCAAGTGAAGAACAATGGCAACCATGGAGCAAAGCCAGTAGATCAAGGTTTGATTTGTCCCTGGAGACGTGCAGGGCCTGAGGACTGATGGCAGAAGTAGTTATAGTGATTTGACTGCAAGTGTCCGGGGAAGCCAGGAGATGTCTCTAGGAGGAAACCCCAGCAGAGAGCCCCTCTCCAGCAGGCTGCCCAGGGGCAAAGTGGACTTTGAAGTTGAGCGTGGGAGCACAGCTCTCAGTTGTTCCCCTGCTCACATCCAGGGCAATGGGATATTGGTCCTATGATCCATAATGAACAGGCTGGCCAGAAGGAAACCTGCATCCATATCATTCTGGTTTTAGGGGGAACCTCTTGGTGAGGGCTAACATATCTCTGGTCAACCAGTGCCAAACTGTAATGGTATGGTATTTATGGCTTTTCACATTTCACTTACTGTCTGCATCTTGGTGAGAACAAGAAGCCAAATCTAAAAGCTGTGCTTGAATTTCATGGGCTTCCACCTACATGGTTAAGTTGTGTGGGTGCTGCAAATACGTGAGTTTCATATGCAATGATTTTGGACTGCCTTGCCCCACTTCTTCAGAGCCCCTGGTACCTGTCATGGGATTGCTGAGAAAATCTGACTCTGTATTTCAACCTTTTCCACCTATGTTTTTCTGCATATTCCATTCCAGCTTCACGAAAGAATGCACATTCTGTCTGAGGGCAATAGGCAAACTAGGGATATCCACCCTAATTTCATCAGGCACTGAACCATTCTGGGGAGACTTTTCTATGGAGATTCATGTATGTGGGGATCTACTCTTCAGCCTTGAAACTCAGAGGATGAAAGAAATGCTTTTTCTCCATTAATAATAGACAACCAACTTTCATAACAAAATGTTTAATGAAAAATATATTAGGTATTTGTATGTAATATTTTTTCATCTGAAATGGAAGTCACGGAAAGCAACTGTCCTGGCTTTAAGTTTGTCTTTGCTCAGCTATATAGTACTCCCCTTTGGGATGGTGTCATTTGGTAATTCCTGCCACATGTTCTTATGAGTAGGATGTTTTTGTTTCCTTACTGCGTCTCCCCCCGGTCCTGCTGGGTAATACTTCAGATGGTCACGGTCAAAAAAAGCTTGTGACAACTTCCAGATGTTCAAATAATCAAAGCGATCTGCAGATCTAAGGGAGTACACCAACAAACAAATGAAGGATAACTTGAAGGTCTGCAGTCTAGGTGGGGGGTCACACTCAGAGGTGGCGTAGCAGGCTGAAGGATAGTCTTTTAATATCTGGAGAATTCACTGATGTCTACATCATTTGCTGAAAATGAGACAGTCTGATGATGTGGCCGGGTAAGCAGTAGAACCCCAAAACACGAGGTCTGGTTGTGGTTTTTCCACAGCTTGGAGCAGCGCTGGCTTCCCAGGGGAGCGAGGAGAGCAGTCACGGTGCGGCGTAGCTCTGAGCTGAGCTGGCTGCTGGGCTCCAGCTTGTGTGATGTGGCCAAGGCTAAGAAATGTGACCATGCCTTGCTGCCATCCACACCACCATCATATCTGGGGATGTGTCCTCAATGAGCTGGTGGTGACTGAGGCAGTGTTGCATTTGGCTGGACGAGGGGTGGACACCTCTTGGAGCAGGGAAACGAGCCTGCTTCTGGCTTGCTCCTAGCTGACGTCTATAGGCACCTGTTTAGACATTAGTAACTTGTTAAAAGCTGGGTTTTGGGAACCCTTCATCAAAATCCTTTATCATACCAGGTGATTTTTGGTGGTCCATCCTCAGAGCTTTACAGAAGCAGACAAGAAAATTGAAAATGTATGGTGGATCATGGGAAAGAGAATGTAGAAACATTTGTCATAAAAAAAATAAAAGCTCTTATTTGTCAGGGTGAATGAGCACAGCTGTGTGATGCAGCACGTATGGAGCAGCAAGCAGGAACGGTAGGATGGAGGCTTCATGTTGCTTACTGTTGTTGTACAGACTGGATGGTCCTGTCTATGGTTGCAGGAGGGACAATGTTCCCACCCCGCAGGATCCTACAGCATGTCTGCTGGTGCCTTTTCATACACTGGCATTTCATGTGGCAGTGGCTCCGCTGCTGACGGCACGTCCTTTGAAACAGATGTGCTCTGCAGCTGCCTGCTGCGTGTGCAACTGGCACAGCTCTGCTGGAAAAATGTTTTACAAAGCCTTCCGTGTGGAGCAGTGATGGGGAGGGGCAAGCAGCATTTTGTTGTTGTTATTATTGGTATTATTATTATTTGTATTATTATTATTATTATAATATCTAATCTACTGCTATTACCACTATTACTGCTACTAATTTGTGTGAAAACATTGCTGGCTCAAAACCTGGCTCAGCTGCTGATGGAGAAAGATCAGATCACATCATGGGAGCTGCTGGAGTTCTGAATGTTACTCTGACTCTTGCAGGCTGATGCTTTTGGAGCATAACTATTTTGGAGACTGCTGCTGACTACTCTTCACCCCTGGTAGTAAGGCTTATCTGAATTTCTATACAGTTCTGTATGGGTCTTTTACCACTAGGGCATTGATGGTGTAGCTTGCTAGGAAATCCAGTTCCACACTAGGAAAAGGAACAACCTAGTGAGAGTTTGTCCATCAACAAAGGTGGCTTTTGTCAGTCAGGCTCTCCGTTTAACATTCCCCAGGAATCTGAAGAACTTCAGGCAAGATTATCCCTTGGTTTTGTTCAAAGAATCCCTTTGTATGTACATAGAGGGGAAAAGACAAATATACTGCTCACCTGGGAAATCGGACCATGGTGCCCACGTGCATGGAAGGACCTGAACTTGAGAAAGGCGTTGGTACCAGTGAGGGGGCTCTGGAGGAGGCACACTGTGATACAGGTAAACACACAAAAGTGAGGAGTATGCTGCACTCATGAGGGCACTGGTACCTGAATGTGCTGCAGAAAAGTAGCCATGAAAAATTTGATCTGGGACGTATAATAGACATTTATTGCGATGAGTCATCTCTCCCCTGATTTGTAAGGCTGGCATAAAAGGTTGTCTTATGTTGTAAAACCTGAAAAAGTTTGGAGGCTTGTGTTCCTCTGCTAGAGGGAGCATCAACAGCATGTGCTTCCATCATTTATAGCGTGAGTGTCAAGACCGCAAGCTCATTGCCCGCATCTGCAGGAAAAGTTATAACTACGTATGTATGGTAAACTAAAAATGAGAACCATTCGCTGCACTGGACACTGACTGAAGACAGATAGATCATCAGCGGGGAGATGTGATGAGGAAAATAAAGCTACTGCGTTACAAACCAGAAAACTGTGAAAGGAAAAAAAAAACAAGTGGGCTCTATCTACTATTTGTCTATTGGTCATCCACCCGTCTCTCTACTAGCTACATATTTGGATGGTTTTATTTAAAAAACAAACAAGGGAGTGACATGGGGAGGTCTGGTTGGGGCAACAGGAAAGTGGCTAAAGGACTGTTTCTCTGGCTAATAAACCCATGCCTGATCTCCCTTCAAGGCTTCATAGTTTAGGAAGAGTTGCAGTTTGTTCTTCAAAAGATGTGGTAGTCTGTTATGGATTAAGAAGACAATATGCCTTCCACATTTACTTTTCTCCACAAAGACTGATTTTTGGAGGATTTGCTAGTCACTTCATTTCAGACACATTTCTTAATATGTTTGGATTTCTTTGTGGTTAAACTTAGACTGTGTCCTTCCTGAATCCTATAAGGCTTTCTGCGCAGTGTTTTTCCTTTCATGGTCATTACTGATACATACATAATGCTCTCATTGTGGTCTACTAAAATAATTTTGTGAGGCTAAAAATTATGAATTAAAGTACTCTTTCAGAGGGAGGACACCAATTATAATTTTGTAACAAAAATTCCCCAATCATTTCCAAACTGAAATTAATTTAAAATCAAAGATAAATCTTTCCTTTTAGTACTACCCAGATGTGATCTTCCCAAAGCTTCAGACATGAATAATCTCTCTGAATTTTCCAGCTATTTCAATATCCTGGCCATACTGAATCGAGCCTGTGGTTCTAGCTCCAATCCAGGAAAATCTGCAGACAAAGCCAATGCCTGATGTCTCTATCCGTTAGAATCAAAGCTCACACATCTTTTACTTTACTTTTTTAGTTTTTGTTCCTTTCCACTGCTTGTTTGCACCTGGACCTCCATTTTGCTCTTTGTAATGGGAACTTGGGAAGTTCCTACTACTTTTGTCTCTCTGCCTGTTCTTTCTTTGGAGTCTCTAGTCTCTTTATTTCAGTAGCCATCATTCTCATCTGTTGACTGTAGATCTTGGCCAAATCCCGATAAAGTCAACACAAAGGTTTTCCTTGAAATTTTAGACATGTTTCTGATGTGTTTTTTCCTTTCTCTCCTTATTCTTCTTACTGCCTGGCTGGCTGATTTAAACAAATATTTTGAAAACATCTTGTCCTCAGTTGACTAAGCTGGTAAATAATGGATAAATATAGTTTTGATTTGGAACAGCTTTCTGGCAAAGGATGGAGTACAGCACTAAAGATGCGTTTTTCTCACCTTGAGTCATGGGATCTGGTTGGCTAAATTAAAACCGTTTACTTAACCTGCCTGTGCAACACACAAACATCAGAGATGCCCTTTAGCTGTACTGATACTTTGGGCTTTCTACACTACACTAGCTGCAACACCTGGGCAGTAATTCTATTTTGTGAAACAGAAGTTGCCTGAGTTTCTTTGTCTCAAAAGCAGCACAAATCTAATTTGTATATTTAAGCAAAGACTTGGGTGCTTTTTTTTCCCCCAGACATTCTTTTATTTTTTTCACCATCTGGAAAGGAAATGTTGTTCTGTCAAAAGTCCAAGCTTCAACATGTAACAATTGTATTATCAATTCCTTGGTGTCCTAAGGCTGGCTACCTACCTCTGTAATTCAGTAATGCTGTGACAGTAGTGTCTTCTTATCAAAATGTGCTTCACCAAGCCTACAAAAGGGAGATTGCTCTGTTTGTTAGGATGAAACTTTGCATATTGCCTATGAAGCATAAAAAGGACTTTTATAAATATCTTTCTGTTTTTATTAATGTGGAGGGGCTAGAAATTTAAGTCTTACAGTGTTCTTGATATACATAGTAAAAATAAAAACCCAAGTCACAAAAGTAGTTTGACTATAAGTCATTGTGTTTTGAATTTTTATTGTAAAGAAATTATAGCAATAATTCACACAACCTGGCTATTATCTCAGATTGCCTCTCTGCAGAGTCAGAAAAACAATCTTGAGTCATGCCGCCTTGATTCATGTTCAGTTCCTGTTTGGGAAGGCTTCCCTCGCCATCAGACCGCCCCATTGCGCAGTTTTTGAGAAAGCTCATATTCTGTGCAACAGTCCCATAGTCTATGGTGAGTTCTGCAGCATGAATCATGGAAAATATGCATCCCTCTTTATTTGTAGCTAGTTATTTTTGCAGAAGTCCATGTGAAAGAACTATGAGATTTTTTTCTACACGATACATGTGTATTTGTGGTACTTTGATTGGAATTGTTTAACACAGACTTAGCAAACATATCAAAAGATGCTCAACATTTGAAAGAGGGAAAAGAGGTGGAGTTGGCACGTAGGGCCAAGACTGAGTATGTACCAGTTTCAGAAAGAAAGAGCATTTGCCTTTATGAATATAGCAAGACACCAGAATTGTTTCCCTGTTTTCTTCGAGGTTCCTCTTCATGGCCTGTCACTAAATTCTTGTGTAACCTTTATTTATCTTTGTTGTGCCTTCCATTTCACCTATGTATAATGCGTTGTTTCCATTTGTATATGCAGCATATATTAATTCTCTCAGTTCTTGGAGCTGATTAATTAATAACTTTGGCACTCTCACCTGAAAAATAAGATAGAAACAGAGAAAATGACTTCTACTTGCTGACCTTCCTTACTTGAGAGAGACCTCTCTGAGCTGAAAATGCAGCACAGTAACTGTATACGATTTGTTAGACATGAAGTGGATAAAGATGTGTGACTTCAGAGAAATGAAACTACACAATAACGATGACAGCATCTTAACATTTCTGCAGTTGAATACATCATCAGTGAACAGCTTTGTTTCTGATAGTGTCCTGCAAAAAAAAAATGGTGCTAATTTTAGTCTTAGTAAGAGAGGTAGCGTTAAGGGCCAGGAAGAGAATAAAATCATCGCTTAAAACATTGGCAGATGTTACAAAGGTTAGCGTTGTCATATATAATGAGGATTAAAGGCAATCCAGAAGAAAGTGTTCAGTCATGTGATGGCACATGACTGAGCAGTAGTCATTTATCTGGTGGGCAAAAGTGAAGTCAGATCCAGAGAAACAAGGTGTAGGGTCTGCACATGCTGTCAGGACCACCCTCCACCAGGGAGCAGTGAGCTTAAATAGGACATAGTTTAAACAGCCAGGCCGCACCCAGGGCATCAGCTGGAATGTGAATTCCAGGAGTAAAACTGGTCAAAAATTAATGTGACACCTGGGAATATACATTTTTGGCAGGGAAGTCTTGTTTCTTCTGTAGGTGTGTTGAGCTCTGAAGCGTGATGTTTGTTTTGGGAACTCTTAAAGACTGCCTGAAAACCAGAGAGGGTGCAGGCAAGAGCTCTGAGAGCAACCTAAAGATTGGAAAGCACCTTGTGGTGGAAGTTGCAGTCTTTTAAGCATATCAAGAAAAGGTTTACAGATTACCAATTACAGAGAGTAAGTATTCACTTCAGCACTGATGCTCTTTCAATCTAGCCAATAAAGATATAAAAAGATCTGGTGGCTGGAGCTGGACAAATGAGCAAGAGGAAAAAGATACGTGTTTCACCGAGGAAATATTTTACTACTGGTGTGGACTGCAAATAGGTTATTGTGGCTTTTCAACTGTTAGTAATTTTTAAATCTAGAATAGATATTCTTGGGTTTTTTTAATCTAAAAGACATACTCCAGTTTAAACTGGATCAAATTCAAGGATATTGTGTGTCCTAAATTATGTGGTTAGGGGACCACATGGCAACTCCTGGTTTTTTTAATCTGAAAATCCTTCTGCTCTGACAAATAGGTCTGGAGAAGCATTTAGTGTTATTGAGAACTTGGATTCATGGATGCTCATTGTTTACTGGGGTCAGCACTCACCTTTCTTCCTTCTCCTGAACCAGCTTAGCACTGACTGGTCCCGGCTGCAGAGCTGCACTAAGCAGACCTGTCCTGCCTAGCCCAAGGATGCTCCTTTTTCACTTATTTCTCTCCTCCCAGGCTGGACCCCCACATTCATTTTTCCGAGGAGCCAGGAGCCACCTTGACCCGGGGAACTTCTGTAGCGCTTTGAGAGTAACCATTCACAAAGACCTTACAGCTCTGAACTACAGCACGCACAAAGAATACTTTTTTTCTAGCGACTACAAAATGCTGCAATAAGCTTTGCTCAAACGAAACCTCTATTAGCAGTAGCAGAGCTTTGTGTGTTAGCCACTAAGGATATGACTATCAAATAATTGTGATTATCTGTTCTCTTCAGAACAACTTGCATTATTTAAGGAGAAAATCCAACTCCAATCAAGCTGTTTTGAGGTTTTGAAATATTCAGATGTAGAGCTCCCAGCCTCCCTGTTTTAGTCATTGGGGTACAGTGTAAAATGCTGCTAAGCAGGCAATAGTCTCAGGATTTATTGCAGTGGCTGAACACAAAACACAGAAAGTTCACAGAAAAGCCTGCTCTCGTAAACTTTCAACCAGCATTTGCAAACTAAGAAGCCACAGATTATTTATTTAATAAATGGTTGCATATCTTGTCCAAATGTTTAATAAAGATAATATGAGAACCACGAAATAAGTCATTTTCCTCTGCAGTAAAAATGTATTTCTTCTGTTGGATACAGGACAGTGGTAACAGTTTAAATCTTTTGAAGCTTTTCTGTTTAGGAAACGATTTTCTGACAAGAATTATACAAGAAATACAGGTGTTAGAATGGGAATTGTGAGGTCAGATGAGATTAAAATTTGGTAAAATAATGACTGAATTCTCTTTAACTGATGTATATATTTACACATCATTTAAATAAGATCTTGATAACAAAAGGTAAACTTAAAACTGTACAATATGATTCAGCAAACTCTGTTTTTTTGTAATACATACTCCTTGTCAGGAAGACAAACGGACAGTGCTGCTATTGATTTTAAAAGGTCAAATCACCTGCTTCTGGTTACTTGGGCTGTTGGATTATGCCTGGTCTGAAAAGGCAAACACTTATTTGGGCTAGAGTTGCCATATGCCCTACACCTGCTTGCTCCCTCTCCTGCACAGTACTGATAAAGGACATATGGATGTTACCAAGCAAATAACATGAATTGCATCTACACTGTCACAGCAATGAAGATTTTTGTTTCCTGGGTGGTCCCAAGAGATGTGAATACAACCTACAGACTCAGGTCAACATTTACTGTCCTTTTGCCAGCTCAGATTGCTCCAGGACAAGGAATCTGGTAAAATGAGCTGAAAATGATATTTCTTTTCTTTTCATTGCACTCACATACCAGTTGCAACTCAAATATACTGGAGAAGTTTTCTCTCTTTAAATACATCTCCATGTATCTGCATTTCAGATTTATATTATTGACAATTCACTTTACATTTTCAGTCACACCAAGTGCCTACATTAACTATTTGTACTTGGACTCGACAAGAAGAACAGGAGGGAAGTGAGGAGAGGGGAGACACTAAAATGGAGTATTTCAGTAGCATTTCTAAGCTTGGGTCTGGGTCTGCTGAGTCTTTGGCAGCCCATTTTTGGTCTCAAAACTGGAGTTCTGGTTGCCCGTCAACTGTGAGCAGTTCCCAGGGTGGGAGCCATTCTGTCTCACGGGCACTAAGCACACCTGCAGCACAAGGTCTGCCACTCGGTAAGCATAGGTCTGCTCATTTAGCTTGTGTAAGTCTTTTCGCTTAGGCACACACACACAAAATGCTTCTTTTGAGTCTAGCTACTTCATCGTGAAAGGATGCAATGATGCCCATGCTTCTTGCTGCCAAAGGACTCCTGAAGCCTTGCATTTTTGGAAGAGGTAAGTGATGGAGGAGATGGACCTGCAAAGGTGAGCATTCCTCAGAGCTAGATATTACAGCACAACTCTGGTTAAGTTCCTGAGCTTCAGCTTTATTGATTACAGTGAAAAGACCCTCTAGTTACACTGAATGCTGATTTACTGCTGCTATTAGCATTGGGCAAGGAGATGGTACAAGCAGTTACAAGCTGAAGATCTCAGTCCATAGGACTTTATTAGAATAGCAGAAGGTGAAGCCAGATGGTGGAAAACACAATTGTTAAAGATTTTGGTGTGACAGACATTCACTCTTGAGCTGTCATGTGCTGTAGTGTCTGCTTTACGTTCATACACAGGGTTTTCAGACAGTGAGAGGAAGTGGTCAATCCTTTTGAATTTGATAGAGCAATGCTGGCGTTGGTTTCTGTTCCTGCAGTTATGTGTCAAAAGATTTTTTGTACTGGAACAGTGAGTTCAAAACATGTCTACATCCTTGATACTTGAAACTCAAAAAAACTTCACTAAAAGAGATGCCAGTAAAATGTTATTTTTTTTCTAAGCTCCAGTTCTCCGTAGATGCAATCATAGTAACAGTCATCACATTTGTGCTGACACAGGCCAACAAGGGCTGAAATCTTGCCCCTGTTGAAATCTTTGGTAAATATTTGGCTGAAAAGTACAAATAGGTTTTCACACAAAAATAAAAAGATGGAGGAGGGAAAACAGCATTTTATGTAATAATGGTAAGATGGTTTTGTTTTTCAACATCCTGGATGACAATGCCTTTAGTTCATAAAAGTTCAAGTTTGTTTGTGCTACAACTAAACACAAGAAAAGTTCATTCCTCATTTCCATCTCTCCCTCCAAAACAGAAAACCTGGTGGGACTGTGTTTTAATCCAAATGCTGACGGAGCCAAAGCCCAGCTAGGTACCAGCCAGCATTACGGTGGGTGTTGAAGCAAGTCAGGTGCCAACTGAATTCCTTCTGGTGAACGCAGGGATCTGGCTCACATTCTTGAAAGCTGCTGATGCCCTGTTCTGCAGCCCCAGACAGTCTTTAGAGAGTCCAGCGCTGAGCTAACAAACGCCCTGTGCTAACCAAGGCAAGTCTATCCATTGGAAGCTAGCTCCGTAAAGAGCCGTGGCACCAAATATCAAAACCATGAAAAAAACCTGTGGAGCATGAGGTCTTTGACTTGTAAGCCATATGATATTTCTGACCAAATGCTTCTAAAAGTTGATTTGATCATAAGGAAAGAAAATTAACTGAATTCACAGACGTGCCTCATCTTTGTGGTGACCACAGGAATTACTATTAGTGTATTCTACAAAGATTTCAAAACGCTGCCAGAAATGATAGGTTACATGTGATTTTTATTTTTTGTTGTTGTTATAGGCTCCCTGCCTATTTACCGTTAGAATTAGTGTTTATTTATTCATGATGCTGATTTCTTTTTAGTTCCTCCTTGCTGATGCGTTCAAAAAGGCAGGCAACGTCAAAAGCAGGAGAAACAGCAGATGGCAGCACCAGGCTGCGTTATCTGGGCTGTTCCAGACAACTGGAAAAAACTCAAGCCTAGCTGAACAAAAGTTTCTTACAGTTTGTTTGCTTTCAGATATCCTTCCTTTCTCCTGTTCTCTTGGATTGTTTTGTGTTTTCTTTTCCTTCTGTTTTTTCCACTCACTTTTTGGAAAGGAAAAAAAAAAAAAGAACAGCAGAGGAGGAAAATTGCTGTGTCAGGTCATCCTGTATTGATTTAACAGAAAATAGTAAGGCCTGATGTGACCTGCTGAAAAGATGACATGAGGTTATGGCCTAGCCTACCAGCACTTCACGTCATATTAAACACTCCACAGGGGCAACATCTGGAGGGTTAAACAACTGCTGGGTAATGCAATTTTAAATACCACTTCATCAGAGAAATAGACTCCACAGGATCCTCTTGGGATCTGTAAACTGATGTGTTCCAGGCTTTGTGTGCTGCAGCCCTTTTGTGTAACACATTAGGGAGAGCCTGATAGCTCTGACTATTGCAGACTGATAGAACTGAGATGTGCAAACTCATCTACAGCACACTGCTTCTCTCAGCCCAGCATCAAGTGCATGGACTTTGTGGGGTTTATCTTTTTTTTTTTTTTTTTTTTTTTCCCCTCAAAGCCTGATAGTTTGTATATCCAAAATTCCTGTGAGCTGAGGAAAAGATTTTAGAAAAAGAGAATTACTCTTGAGTCTGTTTTAACAGAAGTGTATTTTCCAGACTAGTTACAGAGGAGAGAGGAAATCTTCTGTGTATTCTTCATAACCAGTCAAGCTTTCAACCTGAATAACAAGTGAGTTCTTCAGGTCCTTACCAGACCTGGGCCCTTTCCTGCACTCTTCAGCCTTAACTCCAGTAATAAAAATCACTGAAGAAATGCCGTCCTTTGGGTGGACCAAGGAGGCTGGTGTCACCATCTAGCTGCAGATCAGCATACAGGACAGTTACTAGAATGGTGTGCAATTTTCTGAAGTAACTTCTTCCACTATTTCAGAGCTGCTAAGCAACAATTCAGAAAAGCCCCAGTAAATAATTAATCACGGTAGCCCAAATGAATAATTATTTTAATGACTTTAATAGAAGACAGCGCAAGAACTCTGTCTATTGCCTACTAACACAACGTTTGATTTCTGAATCCAAATCCAGCAAAACCCTTAGCCCACACAGATCCCTGTGCCAGGGCAGACAGAATTTGATAGCTGTCACCAACTGATCTTTGTCACTACCAGGAGCATGTGGTAGGACACTTGGCAACTCCTTTCCAGGGAGAAAAATTTAGGGTAAGGCTTGCAGCTGGCATGAGCCAGCAGCGTTCAGACGAGGTCAATGGAAAGGCTTCAATTCTTTCCAAGTGAGTGTCTGCCCTCACTGCTGTCCCTGCTTGCAGATCCTTCTCTATGTTTTACTGCAATTCTTTCAAATCCAAGGGCAGTGGAAAATTCTTCAATTACTTGACACAGTATCAGTTCAGAAATGTTGCTGGGTAAGATTTTGTTTGATGCCTTTCAAAGAGGGATATTGATAGTAGATATAGAGTGAGGGAAGGAGGTCTGAAGCTGACTATAAGCCACCACTGCAATTTTGTTCTTGTTACAGGGTACTTGTAAACTCTGTGAGCTTACAGAGAGACCAGAGAAATATGTTGTTGTATCTCTTTCTCCACTGAGCCCTATAAAATATGGGAGCTTCAGCTGCCTCAGCATCAGCAGGAGCACAGTCCAGAATCATCCTTGAAGTGGGTGCTGTAGCCTCACTTGACATACTCCATGACATTCCTGCCCAAAATGTTTGTATCGGGCAGTTCTATCTGCAGCTAATTATATCAGGCAAACTGTTCTTTGGAAATTATAACATTTATGAATGCGTATCTATGAAAGATGCCCTCCCTGCACTAAACTAGTTTGTGGCCTATGCTCTAGAAACAGGACTTATTTAGACTGCATACATATGAGCTACTGTAATTTACTTACTGGAATTATTTTCCATCCCTCATTACTGCTGAGGAGACCACGGCTGCCCTCCATCTGTGGAGAGGTCCTCATAAGAAAATGGGGAGCAGTAGGGAAACAGCATGGATTCTCCAAAGAATGCATTAGTTTATTTATTTATTTCAAATGTCTTTCATGTCTTGGCTTTGTGCATCTTTTCCAAGAAGCAAATGCTTCACAGATGGAAAGAAGCAATTTTCAGTTGTAAAAATTCTAAACAGTTCAGGTGAAATGAAAAACAGAGCTTCCTGGAGACATGCCAGCTTGTTGTTTTGGTTGGTTATTATTTTTTTTTCCCCTAGGCTCACTTTGATTATGAAGATATTCACCCACCTCCAGACTTACTTTATAGCATGAGAAATGGCCTGCTTAGGGTCTAATCAGTGCTTGAGGTGTCACTGCAGGGTTGATTAGAAAAGAACACTCCTATTTCCACACAAATAGTATATGTCCACTCTGATTTTCTGCAGGGTAGGTCCCCAGTGACCCTATTGCAAAAATTGAATCTTATATAAACCAAGCTGATACTGGCATAGCAGAGCTCCATCCAGAAGAGGAGCTATGTTGCCATCAGGAAAAGGTCTAATTTGTCTACTGATACTGTTTTCCGTCAATTCATATGGCTAGATAATGAAATTAGGGGAAAAAAGCATAGGTGATTTGTGAGAAAGAATAACAAATCTATTTTTAGATACCTCTCACTGATAAAACATTTTAGGATTTACAGCAGACCAAATTAGCAGGAGCTTTACCCTCAGAAGACTTGGATATCACACACTGCCTATGAGGCATTTAACTCTCCCACATGCTCCCCATAGAGAGCTTAACTCATCCTCCAGGATATCTGCCTCAGAGCCAGACACCTATAGCCAGACACTTCTACACCTGGGATCTGCTGTGTGTAGACTGGAGCCCATCAGCAGACAAAACATCTCCCTTGGGCTGCTGGTGGCCGTGGATGTGGAGCCAGAGTGGTCCCAGTGCAGGGCAGGCGTCTGCAATGGAAGGAACAAACACGGGGGACTGGAGCTGCCTCTAGGTGACAGGGGGTTCCAGCTCGCTAGGCTCTAAATCATTTGGGACACCCAGGATGGGAGGCAGAGGGAAGAACAGAAGAAGGCCTGTGATTACTAACTGCTGCCACATCTCTGGGAAGGCAGCTCCGGAACACACTAATACTCAACACTTGGTCACTGGCTCACTTGGATGTTGCAATGGATTTTACAGCGCACGCTTGACATTATGACAAGCATATCGTGCAGGGCTCTACAGGAAGAGTAAGGGACACTCAGCAGTGGGTGCTGAATCAGGCTCTAAGTCTGTAATCCAAGGCTATTTGCTCTAAAGTCTAGGACATTCCCTGAAAGATGTTGAGTTGGGCAGGAAATGTCTGGTTACTTGTGTAACTGTTTGCAAGACATACAAACTCATCAGGCTCTTGATTTCTAAATCTTATGACAATAATGCATTTTCTTCCAGACATGTTCAAATGCATATCTGATACACATCCTGCTCAGCCAAAATGACTTGTTAGTGATTTATTTTGAATATCCGGCCTTTCCTATATGACATCACCTCCTTAACTTGATGAAAAAAAGCTTTAGAGTGAATTCTTCCCATGAAAAATAATGGGGCAATGGTTTCTTGATGCCAATATTTACTGATATCAAAGCAAAATATTGTCTTGGTTATTTGTCTTAATTTAGCCCAAACAGTACACAAAGCACAGCATACAAAAACATGTTCTTTCTTCTAAACCAGATCATCACTTATTAATTACTAAACAATTTGAATGAAAACAGAGGCATGATTCAATGATGCTTTAGAGAAATTATCTCACCATATTTAGAGGTTTTTCTTACCCTGATTGATAGAGGATTTATATAAGATGACTTCCGATATCTGCCTTCATCCAAAATCTCAGAAGGCCTACTTTTTAATTGTCCATTGTACAAAACACAGCAGAATGACACCCAGATCCTGTCTCAAGATTTCTAAGAATCAGCTAATTATGTATATGAGTATGGATAGTAATATATATAATGTGTATAGGTGTGTGTGTATGCATGCATGTATAATCAATTTTTAAACTTTAATTAAATCTTACTGATCCCAATGGTATTTGAGCATTCCTGAAATTCATGTGTTGCATTTGTGTTGGATTTGGATACATTTTGCACAGACCACTGAATGTATCTAAATCCAGCAAAAAGTCCAACCCTGTGTTAGAGAAAGCTAATGTGAGAACTGATATGCCCAGACATGATCCTTTTCTTCTGAGCATGGACCTGGATGCATCCAGAGATGTGCCTTACCTTCCTGTAATTTCTGTCTTATTTGTAAACTCACATGGAAAATAAGAGTTGCAAGCTCAGGTAGAACATCAAAGAAAAAGCAATTTAAAGCAAGGACTGCTGCATGAATATCTAGAAGACTTTGTACAGAACTAGTCTGCTTCCAGAACACTAGGAAAACAAGATTTGATCCAAGATTTTTGACTAAGGACTCTAGGACACTGACTATGATTGAATCTCTCTTCCTTGTTAGATTTCTATTTCTTCAGAAATCTCCAGTAGATGCTATGAATGCATCTCTCTCTAACTTTTCTGAAGTAACATCTCCTTTTCACATGCAGACCTTTGTGTCCATCCACATGGGCACTTTCTCCTGCCTTCTCTCTAACAATTCCTCTACTGGGCTTCTGTGGTGTACTGGATGGTGTGGTGTAATTGGAACCGTGTTGTGTCAGTGGTGAACACATCAAAGCCCATTCATCGACTTCTGTGCTTCACTGACTATAAACATGCCCAAACAATGTCAAGTACATCCAACACGAACTTTTCACCATAGCTCACGTGATGTTGCTTCTGCATCGAAGGAGGGAGGAGTATTTCTGCCCCGTTGCCACTAGATGGAGTAAAGCCAAAACTGTAGATTTAGTCACACTAGAAATGCATCCATTTCCAGTATAGTTGCGGGGTTTTTTTCTTAAATGTGCCAATGAAGTTGAAAACTAAGCTTCTCTGGCTCTAGAATGAGTGAAAGAACCCTTTTTATTTTAGTATGCTGCACTGATTTGTAACTAGGGTGCACTCAAAAGATACATGGATGAAGTGCTGGGGTTTAAACCCCAAGCCCTGAATCAGGGTTGACATATGGATGATGCCCACAGCCAGGCAGGAGAGATCTTCCTCTTGGTTTTCTCCCAAGGCCTGGCCAGCCTTGGGTGAAAACCAATTAGGAAGTTGCCGGCAGGTGCCCTGCCTTTAGAATTAACATCAGATGTCCTGCCTTTAAAGTTAACAGTATAAAGGCTGGTTCTGCATTCAGTGAGTTGGGGGGTTTTGTTTATGTGGTAGATGTATTGGGTGGGGTTTTTAGTTATTGCAAGGGCTCCCTAGGTGTCCATGACAGAGTTCCTAGTGATGGTGGGACAACATCAAGACCAGGACAGGAGGAGGATCATGTATGTAATGATGCTGTTCCTGGGCAATTACAATATGATTGGAATTGGACTTGTGACCTGGCTTATTCCTTTCCTCATGATTCCTTTCTTTGCTCCATTATGTACCATGAGTGAATGCATTGACCTATTTGTTCCTCTGGTTATTAGCCACCTAATATCTTCCCTATATGCTTTGGGCTGGGATAGTAAACTCTGTATGCTTCCTATTAATGGCAATGTCCTTCCTACCGAAGCACACAGTCAGCAAAAGAATAGTATGTTGACTTTCCAGTTTATACATTTGGGAACTGAAGTCAAAGTCTTACAGACTGGTTGCGTTCTTTGTTTTTCAGCACCCAATTCTGAAGAGTAAATAAGGAGTCTAAACTATGGAGAGAGCCACTGTGCTGTGACTGTTCAGGCACACAGGCATCTAAGGTAAATCAGTAATATCTGATGGTGCTGACATCCTTGGAAGAGTTTATTGATTATCCATCTTCCCTATTTCTCTTTTGCTCTGTTAGCATGTGTTTTGCACTTCTCTGTGTAGACAGCTAAAATCTCATCCTCTGCTCAACTAATTACATGCTAATAATACATGGGAAAATCACAAAATATTTCCTCTTGGGGTGTGGCAAATTATCACTTAACGCTGTTTTCACAGCACAGGTGGTATTCCCAGATGTGCTTAGCAGTGCCCTAGTCCTGTTTTTAACTAGAGGAGTTTTACTATTGTCACAAATGGCAGCTGATGATAAAATAGCAGTTATAGCTTCTGAAAATGTACTGCATACAGCTGTGTGTTTTGAAAAGGACAGTGCAGTTTGAACAGTAAGCATATACCTATAAAGTTCATTACACTGTTGTTTTTGTAATTGTGACAATTCTGCATAGATATGGAACTATTGAACCTCCTGAAAGAAAGTCCAAAAGTGCTTTAAGTACTGTTTTGCTCAGTTCACAAAATGGAATAGGTGTCTGTTGGAAAGGACCTACAATGATCATCTAATCCAACTGCCTGACCAATTCAGGGCTGATCAAAAGTTAAATCATGTTATTAAGGGCATTGTCCAAAAGCCTCTTAAACACTGACAGGCTTGAGGAATTGACCATCTCTCTAGAAAACCTGTTCCAATGTTTGACCACCCTCTCAGTATCTCTTCCAATCCTAAGAACAATTACCTTCTATCACTTCTTATCTGGCAAGAATGTAAGCAATCCATTCATACTCTTCCTTTAATCTGAATTACAAACTATTTTTTACCTTTATGCCTGCTGAAGCAGAAATAATTTCTGCTTCACAAACTTGGAAGATCTTCTGCTAGCCAAATGAAAGCCTTGCAGATCTCTGCTACCACTAACTGTTCCAGATGAGGCTGCTTGGATGTTATTTCTTTTCCACCAAGTGAGGCTCCTTTTTACTGTACTCGGTGATGAAATGATTTAAGGCAGTAGCTGGTCAGAAATCCAAATACATCTCATTAAGAGCTTTTTAAAAGAAAATATTGAGGAACGTTTCTGCTTGAAGAATAATCTCGCATTTTCTCCAGAAAGTTTTGAACAGATTCAGGGAAGGAAAAAAAAAGGAACTTTGAAACAGAATGATTTATATACTTAGAAAGTTTCTCTTATGGTCTTTTTGCAATTCTTTTTAGAAAACAATGAAATTACTGTTTATAACAAAACAAGAAATTATAAATGTATTTTAGATTAATTGAGTTGAAACACCATTTGGTTTGAAACTTTAAAACTAATTAGTGGAAATTACAGGAAAAAAAGTTGACAGTTCAGCATAGAGAACTTAATTTTGAAACAAAACCAGTGTTTCTGCACGCTAGAATATTTCGACCTCTTCTACAGAGCTCTCCATGCCAGATGCTTACCTCTCTCCATGTTGTGTCTGCACATGTCAAAATTGCCAGGGTTTAACAACCAGAGATGGCTTGTGAGGTCTTGGTTATGCAAGCAAAGCTGATTTTTTTAGACTCCAAGGCTACTGGAGTGGGGCAAGAGCCAGGCTCTCCTGTCACAGACAGGAGAGGAAGAACGGGCAGGAACATAAGAGGGATGAAGAAAGAGCCAAGGGAAAGCGTTGGGAGGTCAGACTTGCTGCTCCTGATGTTTCCAGGGGGATGGGGAAACCGAGCCCATCAGGGCTGCTTCCAGCCCAGGACCATGACAACTTCCCATATCCCAGCTCTTTCTTTAGCAAAGCAGTGGAAACATCCAGGTTCTAGCTCTGGCATGGTAGTACCTCACCAAAGCAACTTGGCCAGGCCTACCATTAGCTCTGATTTTGACTAATAATTCATCTGCTTTGCTCAGTACAAGAATA
Organism: Merops nubicus; assembly: GCF_000691845.1. Lineage (NCBI taxonomy): Eukaryota > Metazoa > Chordata > Aves > Coraciiformes > Meropidae > Merops > Merops nubicus. Next base: position 12,268 of record NW_008622311.1, on the reverse strand, counting down.
CCGTGCCAGAATTTACAGGGCCTTTAGGTGAGACACGTGTCTTCTGTTACCAAAGGGCATGAGCCCTTCAGCAACCAAATTATTTTTCTTACTGAAACTGTAATCTGGATGGAACTGGAATGTAACTTTCCAAACAGGAGTTTGTCTAGGCTAGCTTACATGCTACAGGACTTTCTGACATACAAAATGAAGAGTTCCTTTACTCTCTTTCACAAATAAATTTATGATTGTATTGACTCCCTTATGAACATCAGTTACATCAACAGCTCTTGCAATTACTATAGATTTTCTTTCAGGGCTCTCATACATGTCTTCTAACAATTCCTCATAACATTTTCTTCACAAAACTGGGCACTGCTGTATTAAAAATGTGCTATGAAAGAGCTGGCAATTATTTGTTGCTCTCATTAAACACTTTGAGAGTAGCCATTAATATGCATATACATTTCTAATCTGCAGCTTTCTAATCGGCAGTTAACTAACACCAGTTTCATAAAAATTAGACATCAGATAGAAAAGACTTCTCTAGGGTTTTTTTTGGCACTCAGTGGAGAGAAAGAAGCACTTTCATAGGACAAATTATTTCTTCTGAAGGCATGCATCAATAACTAGAAGTATTTTTCTCTCTGCCAGTCATAGAAGGGGACCTAGGTTACTAAATTGAAGTAGATAACTTTTAAACACTAAAGTTAGGTCAGATGAATCCCAACAATTATGTCTTAACTTTAGCATCTAGTGAAAAAATGGGTTTATGTTAGTTAAAAAGCTCTGTATCAGGAATATAGCTGTGCTAGGGTTTACTCTGTGTCTCTCTCCTTCCTGACCTACCTTTCTATCTCTTCATAGTCTGGAAGACATCACTGCCTAAATACTTGGTATGCGGTCATAGGGCTTTTTAACTTATTGCAGAAAAAGCTTTTGGAAGCATCTCGCTCTCTTCACTGCATATTGCTTGGCAATATTTTATAGTGCAAGAGCAGTTTTAAAATCGGGTTGCTTCCCGTTGCTCAGCTTGTAAGCCTCAAGACTTCATATAGTTTTACAGCTGTGAAGTATCGTTTCATTCTAAGGCTGTAAAGAAAATTGCTTCCTTCTCTGCTGTTCAGGCAGGACCACCAAGCAAAGGGGAGAAAGGATCCTGCTAGGGCCTGTGCCTGAGATCAGAGCAGGGGAAAGTGAGTGACTGTGGTTCTTGTACACACAGCAATTGTTCAGGACATGCTTGTGCCTGGGAGCACAGGAGCCAACAGAGCACACCCAGGACAGACACAGCTCTATCAGTATGTCCTTGCTCTTCAAGCCTCATATTCAGCCACTCCAGCACTAGGCTTGTCCTTAGTCAGGAGAGAAAATTATGTCACTCAAAGCCATTCTTTTTTTGATATGGAAAAGCGTCAGAAGGGGCTAGGATAAGATTAGCAAAACAATTTCCATTGCTGACCAAACACAAGTTTAAACCCAGGTCACCAAAGGTGAAATGTCACTACTCCAAGTTATGTAGTTTTGACTTCCCAGTTAATCCTTATTTCAAGGTAATGAAACTCAACTGTCAGCTGGAATACTGTGTCCAACCCCAGCACCCACACCTTCAAAAGGATTTTGAAAAATTGGAAAGTGTTCAGGAAACTGCTTCAGGAATGCTTTGAGAACTCTTTAATCCAGCAGACAAAGGCATAACAAGATCCAGTATCAGAAAGCTGTTTTTTAAAATATTCAGATTAGAAATAAGAGGTATGAGAATTGCATAGGCAGGGGGAGATTTACTAGATTCTCCACCAGTGAAAACTTTTGAATCCAGACTAGTTTATCTTGTAAAAAAGATCATACTCTGCTTAACTAGAACGATAGATTTGAGGCTAGAATTAGCAAGATTCATCAGGTTTTCCTTGGGCAGCAATAAGTCAATGAAAAGTAAGATACTTAATTTCAAGCCTTATGCCTCATGTCTTCTCTTGTTGAGTATGCATGTAAAAGCTGGTACAATAGTCTTGTATCCAAAGGAAAGCCTGAGCCAGGCTTTAGATTGTCCCAGTTTAACCCCAGCCAGCAACTGAGCACCATGTGGCCATTGCTGATAAGTCCCTGGCCTCTATGAAGGAGAATCAAAAGCAAGTAAAACTTGGGGGTTGAGATGAGAACAGTTTAACAATTGAAATCAAATTAAAATAATAATAAAACTAACAACAACAATAATAATAGTAAGTAAAGGGAAAATAGCAAAAAGTGAAATAAAACCCCAGAAAGACAAGTGATGCCCCATGCAATTGCTCATCACCCACTGACCAATGCTCAGCCAGTCCCCAAGAAGTGAACTCCCCCCTGGTTTATGTACTGGGCATGATGTCATATGGTATGGAATATTCCTTTGGCCAGTATGGGTCAGCTGTCCTGGCTGAGTCGCCTTCCAACTTCTTGTGCCTCTCCAGCCATCTCACTGGCAGGGCTTGAGAAGCTGAAAAATCCTTGACTTTGTATAAACACTGCTTAGCAACAACTAAAAACATCAGTGTGTTATCAACATTATTTTCATACTAAATCCAAAACACAGCACTATACCAACTACTAGAAAGAAAATTAACTCTATCCCAGCTGAAACCAGGACACAGAGAAATTCTGATAACTGTTTATTTTAAACTATATTCTCAGATTCTCCCAGATAAAAAAAAAAAATATAGTATGTGCTTTTTTAAATTACAGTAGAGATGTGAGTCATAATCCAAACTTATTTATACATTCAAAGAGATGGAGAAGAGGTTCTGCTTAAAAAAAAAAAAAAAAAAAAAACAAAAAAACAAAAAAACCCCCAAAACTCTAGAAAACAATTTACACTTATTCAGTATTGACTTGCAAATCATAAAGTCATGAGATTTGGTCAGTATCTAGAGCCATTCAGCTCTGTTTTCATTTACAGTAAATTCTTTTAATATACTTGAGACCATTCATGGTTTTATATTTTATATTCTTATTGCAGTGATTACCCGGTGTTGTTTATTCTGCCTGAGTGATGAGTGGTCTAACACATCCAGTGCAAATACTTGCACATTCAGATTGAAGTGTGGTGTCCACAGATATTTGCTCGAATAAAACTTCATTACTTAACCAGTATGCGAAAGAGTGCATAAGCAAAACTGTAAATAATTTAAGTCCTAAAAATATTTTCTGAATACTTTGCACCAATGCAAAGAACATTCAGAGGAAAGTGGCTCAATACATCAGAGAATTCCAGTGTTCCCTTCTATTTTACACATCATTTTTCTAAGTGGCATGCTGCCCCTTTTACCTACTGCTGCTCCATTTCCTCTTCCAATGTAACTTTGTAGTTGTCAAATCCTTCTGTCACCAGAGCTTTCTCAGACTTTTTCCTCAGGCCTGTTTTCTTCCCCTCCTGACCATCCTAGTTCCAGGTTATTCCACTCCAGACAATACTAGATTTAGAAAAGTATATTGTGAAAATGAGGAGGCATATGTGCAAGTCACCTTGCTGTTGCCACACTGTGAAGTTCAGCTCATCTGCAGTGTTTCTACTGCAAACAGCCAGGGCACCTGAATGAAGTATATACTCATGAAGCATGTGGAGTAGTATTGCCACTACGTGTTACACACAGCAGCTCAAGAGCTGCAGAAGTCCTCACCCTTATCTCTGAACACTAAGCCCCAAAGAACTGTTTCTGAATTTCCCAGTGGCTAGAGGGAATAGCACTTTGTCTTCTTATATAACATACAAGCAGACAGTGATAGTATTAAAAGCAGAACTGAAGATGTGCTTTTATATTCAGACACAAGTTTGTCTGGTTTTTTCCTGCTTATGTAAGTTAGCTTAATAGGCGTCAATAGTATGAATTATACCTGTCCATCACAGATGCACCCCTTTCTCAACAAGAAGACTCATAAGATTGCTCATTGAAAATACAGATCTAGGACTAGAAGAAAGATAATTATGGGGGGTCTTGCCTTCTTGTTTCTAATGTTTTAGTGGTCTAATGTTGTTTCTTTAGCATGCATGTTTCTCCTTATTCCTATCCAGGCTTACTGTCATACATAAAAAAGTGGTTTGTTCAGGTCCTAGATAACATGGCATGGAAAGAGAGATAAGTACACACAGCAGTACTGTAATTTTTACCTTGCTGAAGATCCTCAAGTACTTTGGAGACTTTGTATAATACCTGGTCTAATCAAATACGTCCCTTGGAGAAAGGAGGATGCTTTTCCAAACGCAGTGTCAAGCACTCATGACACCTGCAAACCCTGTAAAATAATAAATGTTCCTGCACTGCCTTGGCTGCTTTGTGTTTTGTAAGAATGATTCCCATCTTGTCCCTGTATAATTTAACATAAATTAAAATACATAGTATAGTTTATGTATTGCTGATATCAAAATGGATTTACTGATGCACTTAGGCTTGTGCATTCACTGTGCCTTTTTGTGAATAGTAAGACATTATGTATAAACTGAATATTTACTAATTGTTAGGTACAGATACCTGAGGCACCCTGCCCTTTGATGCTTGGTACTCTGGCAAACATCCTAGATCATCAGTGAGAAACTCTCTAAATAGTTTGCTTGAATATTCATAAAGGCTTGTTGCTTTTTGAGAATGGACAGACATATGCATAAGTTCAGGTTCAAGTTCAACCTTCAGTGAGGCAGCAGGCCAGTTAGGTGAGCAGCATGAGGTCCTTGTGGAAGTTTGGGAGCAGGACTGTGGCCAGTTCCCTCAGACCCCTGGCCTGGAGTGGGAAGACAGCACATCTTGCTCCTAGCGTTTGTGATAGAGCTGTTCAGGTGCCAGATTTGCTCTTGAAGTGTGTCTTATTTGTAGTTCTCCTCTCTTATCAGTTTGAGGCTTATATTTACACCTTTGGGGGAAGGGACATAGCCAGCTGAAATTCAAGAACTTCCTACCCTCTCCAAGAAGAGGAAATAGCAAATCTTTATTTATTGTATTCTTAAATTCACTGTATGAAGATATTCTATCTCTATATACATTGTTTTCATTGCACAGCCATAGCATTTGGGATCATTTTGTTACTTAAAGGAAGACTCTTCCTAGTGAATCCACCCAGAGTTGACAAAGAGCTGATATTAACTAAAAACAAAAAATGAAGCAACTGAAGGAACTGAAAAACAAAGTGCTATATTATTTAATACACATATAGATCTCAAGGTTTAGCTGGATAATTTAGTCAGAACGGGGCAAACATTATTATGCGACATTAGCAGCAGAAAGAAGGGAAAAAAAATCCCATCATTTGCATGGAGCTGATGAATGATGTATTAACTGTGCATTAATTGTATAAAACAGGCCAGGCAGATTGACAAAACTTGGCAAAAATAATTCAATCCACAAAGTCAAATTATGCAATAAAAACAAGTTGGTGCACTTCAAACTGGTACATTTCACTCTAAAAAAACGCCCAAATATTCGTAGGTTCCCAGTAAATGATAAATTCCACTTGTTTTGGCCAAATCTTTGTTCCTTTCTAGTTCATGCAATAGATGTGAATATTTTCATAGTGATACAAATTTTGTTATTGTTCTGTTTGCCTGGTCCCTGATCATATTTATTTATTTCCTAGGTTTATGAAAAAGCACCTTTAGAAAGTAACATAAAAGGATGTAGACAGGACATTATGAGGTTTCCTAAAGAACAGGACTTGTGGGGACAGTTGTAGGTGGCAAATGTTGTGTTATAGGATATTTTGTGCTCTACTGCCTCATTACCTCATTCAGTAGCAGCTTAATATTATTTCGCCATAACATTTAGCTGATACATTCATAGTACGTTTCAAATATTGAAAGAGGATATGATCCTTTTGTTTAAACGGATTATTTCAGTGACATGCTTGTATATTTCCCAAAACATCCACTGCCAGTCACCGTCAGTGAGATAAATTTAATTAAAATATCTAATTCAATTGCTCCATATGATATTAATAAACTTTTCCCCTGTGTGCTGTAAATATTCAATTGTTATCTTATGTATTCTGTCCTCAGTGTACCCCTGGCAGGATTCTTGTCACTGAAAATCTGTCCTGCTGTCAGAAGGAACCATCCGGCGTTTTATTTGTTTGCTTGGAGCATCCTCCGCTGCTTGGGGTGGGGTGAGTTCTTTATGCTTTGGGCAACTCAAACATCTTCCACAGCCTGTTTGCTCTGTCATGGCAAGAAAGAAAATGCTTGCTAAGTTCAAGGGAGACATAACATAGTCTTAGTCATGGGTAGCGATGAGCTGCCTCAAGAGCAGTGATAGGGGAAATCCTGAAATACATGAAGCAAAAGAGCCTGAGCTTTCCTAGTGAGCTATAGTAGTGACTTAGCATGCTGAGAATCATCTTTAACTCTTTTTTGTAGTTGCTGTGATGCGAGGTTCCCACCAACAAGGGTGACATGGTGGTCTGGGTGATTTTTTTCTCCTTTGGACATGAAGCAACTAATTAGTCTTCTTTCATTTTAGGGCAGTTCTGAATGATTTTTCTTCTGAAACACCAGAGATTTGAAACACCTTGAAGCAAGAAGCTGGAGCATGTTATACAAGGATACACTATCTATGCCTGGGTTATAGACTAGATTTTCAGAGGAAAACCACCAGGAGATTAGGAACTAAGAAGAGGCAAGAAAATGTTAGCTGATGCAGCTGGAGGAAAAATACCCCCAAGATTTTGAAATTTTTTATTTTACTTTTTTCTCCATTCCAATTGCATGAAGTTGTGCTGTTTGGGAGAGAGTAAAGGAAGACATCACACAAAGAGCACCACTTGTAAGAATCTCACTCAACACATTTTCATGAAAGAAATTAACCAGGGACCCAGTTAATTACTCACAGTTCTTGGAAGCAGCTATATTGGCTGCCTTCCTGGTTCAACACATATTGCCTTTATTAGTCGTTATACGGCAAGTGAATCATACATGACAGAGTTGGTCTGGCTGTAATATTTTGAGGTTATCTGGTCCTGTTTAGTGACATTCCCTAGAGATCCAGATGTCCCCATAGCCCCTCATGACAAGGAAGAAGGAAGAGAAATCCCCAAAGGACTTCTGGTCTCTGCTGCTTATGTCTCTTCTTCAGCTAGGTAGTCTCTCAATCCAACCAGAGAAAACAGAGATGGAGTGGGTGTAAACTTGTTTTCTCATTCATCCAGTTCATCTTGGATTTAGGCAGGGTCATCTGCTCTAAAACCACTAAAGCACCATGAAAACAGGGTAAAAAAGGAGTGTCTAAAGTTAATTTAGAGAAAATGAATGACAGACGTCACATAGCTTAACATTAGTTTATTCTTTTAATCATTATTGAAAGTAGTTCCAAGCAAAAATGCGGATGTATGTCATAGAGTATATGAAATGGAAAATATAGGCCTGGACATGTGTAATGCTTTGGGATACAAGATCACTGCTTTCACTCTAGATGAGCAATTTTTAAAGGGATCTGGTGGCTCAGGTACTTTAAACTACTTTTGAGAATGCAAGGACTTTGTAAATGGTCCATGACTTAAAAAAACCACAGCTTTAAAAACAATGTTGAGTAGCACACTTTGGGAAAGGACCAGTGAATATGGATAGACCCATTCTGTCTTAAAAGGGAATGACAGCATTAACATTTCACACCCTCTTTTCTTCTGCTTTTTTTCCTGTTCCTCACTATTTTACGCCTCTTCTTACCACAATCTCCTCAAAAACAGTATAACAGCATGTATCATTAAGCCTAAACTAGGCTAAGCAGGAATCATCCCCAGTCTGGAAATATATTCCAGTAAAGAGAAATTTATTTCAGGTCCTCTGTGGACTCCTCTCTTTTACTCCAGTAAGTGGAATTTGTGAGCCTTCTGGACAGTTTTCAGAGGTAGATGTACGAGGAGCAATCCTTTCCTCCAAGAAAACACACAAAGGAGAGGCAACTCAAATACCTAAAGCTCAAGATCCTGAGCAATGCAGATGGGCTCAGGGCATCTGGATAGAGCTTGACTTAAAGGAAATTTTGTTGAGAATGAAGAGAAAGAAGATAGAGGTAGAGAAAGGTGTTAGCATTTTCTTTTCCTTCTAAGGAGCACACAGAATAATTTATATTTGAAGTCAGAATCAGGCAAGACTAAGAACGTTTCATTCATGTCTGCTGTGAAATACAAAGGTGGCATTTTTGACAGGAATAGTTTTATCCATGTTGATGAAGTTCCTTATTGGGGGTTGGATGACATGTTTATTCATGTCTCAGGTAGAGACATATTTTAAGGTTGTTTTTCACAGCAGAGATAAAGTACTGAAAAAACAGGCTACAAATTACTGCTGCTTAGAGTGCTTTTCTGGCTTCAATCCACAATGTCAGAAGGAACTCAAAATTTGAAAAAAAAAAAAAAAAAAAAAAAAAAACAAAACAGGTGCCCTATGTCCAAAGTCATTTAGGTGCCTAATTGTCTATGAAAACACTATGGGCTGTTGAAGATCTTGACAAGTGTGATTAATCTTAAGGGGACGCAACATTCTGCTGCATTCTCACAGCTTCCCCTAAGCCACAAGCCAACGTTGCCGCTATGACCTATTCCACAGGCGGCTGAATTATCATGCAGATAAGCTATCTGTCAAACACCCTGCGTCAGCACTGAATATCATGTTTTATAATTCCCATTCAGCAAGGTGGCTTTAAACAGGAGTTATTAAGGAGCAACAAGTGGAATGCTTGCATGAAGTGACTGCAGCTGAGTTGGGTCCAGACACTGAGACGGAGGAAACTCAAGACGAGGAGCCACTCACCAAGGACGTATCAGACCAAGGTGCCAGATACTAAGTATGCTCAGGAAAACAGGGAAATCAAGGCTACCACAAGCCAAGAACAAGGTCAGGAAATCAAAGAGCTCGTACTAAAAGTCTTGAATAAAGACGAGTTAGGACTAGAATGAGATAAGGCAGGTTAAATGAGAGGCAGGAACCATGCAGGTTGCAAGGCAGTGAAAGCAGTTTGTGGGGTTGCCCCTAGTGCCTGTATCAGAAACATATGCCAGCCCTCAGGTGCTCAGGCTTCTCAGGACACTGATTTCTTAGAAGCGTATTGGGCCCAGTTGCTGGCTACAGCGCAGCTTGGCTGCTTAGTCAGGGCCTGAGAGAGGAGAATATGTGCCTAACCTGACGCACATGATCAGCTGATGTAGATGCTAGTTTACAAGCAGGGAAAATTTATACAATGGAATCATCAGATCTCTCAGGTTTCTTCTTTTTCATCTTAGGAAACTCCGTGAATCATGTCTCAGGACAGGAATGAAGCTGGGGTATGTGATGGACTGTACCATCTCTTAGGCCTCCTTTGGCTCTGGGGCTGTGCTACAGCCCTTCGTGCTCTCCAGGCACTCCTGCCAGATGTGTTCACAGATCAAGATAAGCTCTGCATTCAGGGCTGCAAAGCAGAACAGAGTTTCTGTAGCAGCAGTGACAAAGATATGGTCCTTGCTGTGAAGGAGATGGGCACCAGTTGTTTGTGTTTCGTCTCAGTGTGAGACAAAAGACATGGATTGCAGCCATTCCTGAAATGTGGCCACATCAGAAGTAGGATGTTGTCATGAAATCTGTAGATTAAAAGTAGGTATAAGCTTCAACAGCTTGCTGAATTATGGGGTCTGTAATTGCCAGGAGATGTTAAAGGGTTAGTCTGTGTGCAGCATACAATAGAAGTCAGGCACCCACTCTGGAGAAAAGATGCTTTAATATCTATATGAATGTGCTTTGTACTGATATTGATAGACAACTGCTACCTGCAGCATAAAACTAGTTTGGTTTTAAAAATCAAAACAAAAGCTGCACATCTAACTAAAGCATTTTTAGTATCATAAAATTCTGGTTGTAGACCAGAGCAAAGAATAAGCATGCTATGTATGTTCTATGTCAGATCGACACCCTTTGTAGTTTTCATTAACCAAATTGTTAAAAAAAAAAAAAAAAAAGTTTTGAAATCAAGATGTCTTGGCCTTATTTCTGGAAAAGTGGAAGGAATAGCTGTTAAAACCAAACATTGATCAAATAGAAAATGTAACATTTCTGCTTTAAAAATAAGGCATGTAATGAGAAAATAAAAATTATTTATGAAGTCAAGCAACTTTTAAATCTTTAAATTCCCCACATACCTTCTGGGATTATAGTAACCTGTGGAAGGTCATTATAGTTATAAGGGAAAAGATTAAATAAGCACTTAAGCAGACATAAATAAAATGGACAGGTTAAAAGCTATTAAATTGAACAAGACTAGAGGGAAACCTAATCAGTGTTGCAAAGGAATCCAAATTAGCACAGAAAGAAACAAATACAATATTGAGAATGGCTAACAGGAAGTAGCAACCCTGGAAGTACAAAATCTTCTGAAGTCCCAAGTCATCTCTCCTGCAGAAAGTTCTTGGGTTATAAGGAGGAGTGCAAAGAATTTATTAGAAGAAAAATTCTGTAGTGCGTTTCCCCAAAATAACCCAAAGCAGGAGGTAAAATTTTTGTAGAGATAATATGATAATATAGTAAAAACCAGTAGCTAGAAGGAGGCCTAAGGGAACAGCCTGCCATGGCGTTTGCTTCAGCAACTGCTTGGCTGGAGAGCTGTAGCCCTTTCCCTGACAGAGCTATCTGTCTGCCGAGGGAGAAAAATGAGTGGGTGAAAAAAGGGCTGGAAAATGGAGTGTGGTTCAAAAGCAAGCATTCTTCCTAGAAAAAGTCAGGGTGAAGGAAGGCACCACCGTCTGACTTAGGAAACACTGAAGATAATCAGCCATCCATTTGGATCAAGAGCCTGTAGTAAGAAATATGCCTGCTGCAGTGGTGTTGGGGGGTGATGGAGATGCAGTGGCTGCTGTGCCTGTTGGGCCATGGCTAGAAATGTAGATTCAACCCTAGATTAGTAATTTCATTTCTTCCAGGGTCAAATAAACAGGGAATATGTGAAGGAAAATCATATAATGAAACAGAAACAATTTTATTTATTTTTTAGATCCAGAAGTGTCGCTCACTGAATTCACTGAGGGAGGTTTTTGCTAATAAATCTTTTAAAATGAGGGATGGCTTATACTCCAAGTATGTATATTTCTAAATATGCCTGGTTTTATATGTTTCTCAATATTCCTATTTTTATTTTTCTGACTTTTGCCTGAACAAAAGAAAAACCAAAAACAAAAACATTTTTTTAACTAGTTCTCTATGCCCCACAGAGACAAAAGTGTGCATGCTTGCTAGACAATGAAAATTAGCCTATAATTTTATGAGAAAAAATTAATTAAATATAGAATGAATTAAAAATGTTATGGAGGTTGCCATTAAAAAATGTACATGCTGCTATCATGCAAAGGTATCTCTGCAGCTCCAGCCTCTGTTTCAAATGCTACCGTCTGCCAAATCTGGACAAATGCTGACTTTTAATGTCACCTGATATACATAGGCATAGACAGTACTTAATTCAACAGCATTAAATGCAGGTCATTGCATTAATTAAGAGTGCAACTGTTAGAACTGATCACTTTCTTCTCCCTAATTTTAATAAGCAATTTTGTCAGCATGTTTACTGGAAATATTACAACATATTTCTGGGCTGAGAAAACCCAGGGGGCCTATTTATCTTCTTCAGCTGTAGTCTTATTTAAACAGAGGGTCATACTGAAACCAAAGGGTTGCCATTTTGCCCAGAAGACAGGTCTAAGGTTTGACTGAAAGACTGCATCACATCTGCAGGATGCAGAATTCTCTCCCACAGGCCACTTAAGTCATCCTGAGCAAAAAGAATACTAACATCAAAGATGCCTCAAGGAATGAGAATCACAGCCACTGTGGCTGAATAACCCTAGATAAAGGAAGAGGAGACTTAGCATCCTGATTTTATTTTCTGTGCATGCCGTGATTTGACGTGTAGTTAACCAAGACAGGGCTAGGAACCCAAACAGTGTAAGAAAAGCAAACTAAACTCTAGCAAAGAATGTCCTACCTCAGATTTAGCCCTCAGGTGATCAGGCGCTGCATGCTTTTAATTTCACTGGCTGGGGATATTTTTTAAAGTGTTCAGAGAACAAACGCGTCTGAATATTGAGCGTGACACAAAATGTCACGAATGCTTAAAGTTGCAGGTCCCTCGGCCAGAGGAGGAAGATGTGAAGGGAAGGAGGGTGTTTTGGCAGATCCAGGGTGAGACTGTCCCTACATAAACAAAAGGCTCGGGATTGGACGTCGGACTGGGGGAAGGCAGGGGGGTGGGAAGGGGGTTAGTTCTGCCCACCAGGTTAGGAGGCTGGCAGGGAGGAGCGGAGCCGCAGGCGAGCG
>NW_008622310.1:5239-5503 GCF_000691845.1 Merops nubicus | reverse complement strand
TGGAATACATTGGTGACCATTTCCTTCTATGAGTGGAAGAGGAACCAATCAGGAGTGGTGATATGCTGGATCTTTCTCTTACCATCAAGGAAGGGCTGGTGGCTAATGTTAAGCTCAAAGGTAGCCTTGGCTGCCGTGCCCACAAAATGGTGGAATTCAGGATCCTTAGGGCAACAAGAAGGGTTAGTAGCAAGCTCACTACCCTAGACTTCAGGAGATGTTCTGCCAATGACCAGGCCCAACAAAAATGATAGCACCAGCCGG
>NW_008622310.1:0-4890 GCF_000691845.1 Merops nubicus | reverse complement strand
GACACTCCTGACTCCCTGCAAGTGGTCCCAGCTTTTATCCCCAAGCAGACACCTGACCTTTGTCAACTCAATGCGGGACCCCTGGGGCTCATTTCCCTTCTGGCTCTCCCTGCAGGGCCGGTCGCACCCTGGGGGGAAGCTATAAGGCAAACTCACCACCTCTTTATGAAGGGCTGTGGGAATCACCCGTATGTCAACCTTAATTCAGGGGCTCGGTGTTCAGACCCCAGCATTTCAGGAGAGCAGACTCTGAACTCTTGAGGGATCTGCTTAGTAGTGTGGTATGAGAGAAAGCCCTGGAGGGGAGAGGGGCCCAAGAATGCTGGTCAGTATTCAAGGACCACCTCCTCCAAGCCCAGAAGCAATGCATCCCAAAAAAAGAAGGTGGACAAGAATGCCAGGAGGCCTTCATGGATGAACAAGGAACTCCTGGACACATTTAGATGCAAGAAAAGAGTCCACAGAGACTGGAAGAAAGGACAGGTAGCCTGGGAGGAATACAAAGAAGTTGTCCAAGCAGCCAGGAATCAGGTTAGAAGAGCTAAAGCCCAGGTAGAGTGACATCTGACCAAGGACATCAAAGGTATCAAGAAAAACTTCTACAAGTGCATCAGTGATAAAAGGAAGACTAAAGAAGATGTGGGCCATCTCCTGAAGGAAATGGGAGACCTGATCACAAGGGATATGAAGAAGGCTGAGGTACTACTCAGTGACTTCTTTGCCTCGGTCTTCATCAGTAAGGGCTCTATCCACACCAGCCAAGTTGCAGAAGGCAAAGGCAGAAACTGGGAGAAGGAAGATCTGCCTACTGTAAGTGAAGATCAGTTTTGAGACCATGTAAAGAACTTAAAGGTGTGCAAGTCCATACAGCACAATGAGATCCATCCATGAGTCTTGAGGGAACTGGAAGGTGAAACTGTTTAGCCACTTTCCATCATATTTAAAAAAGTCATGCCAGTCTGGTGAAGTTCCCACTAACTAGAAAAGAGGAAACATAAGCCAAATTTTCAAAAAGGGAAGAAAGGAAGGCCTGGATGACTACAGGCCAGTCAGTCTTACCTCTGTGCCCAGCAAGATCATGGAGCAGATCCTCCTGAAGGCTCTGCTAAGGCATATGGAAAATGACGAGTTGATTGTGGCAACCAGTGTAGCTTCACCAAAGGCAAATCTTTCCTGATGAATCTGGTGGCCTTTTACAATGGAGTTACAGTGTCAGTGGCTAAGGGAAAAGCAGTTGACATCATCTACCTGGACCTGTGCAAAGCTCTTGACACACAATATCTTGGTCTCCAAATTGGAGAGACATAGATTTGGTGGATGGACCACTTGGTGGATAAGGAATTGGCTGAGTAGCCACACTCAAAGCATTATGGTCAAGAGCTTAATGGCCATGAAAGCAGTCTATAACTTAACTGAGGAAGAACAATTTAGTATTTCTCCCTGAACACAGAGTATATAAAAATTTGTGTATTAAAAAAAAAGTACCTGAGTGTTTGCTTCTGACAGGTGCGGAGTGCCTGACTGAAGTTCAGAAGCTGTCAGTATCCCACTCAAAATGCATGATTTTCAAAACAGCAGAATAACCGTGAAACAACATTCCTGACCTGAAATAAATACTAGTTTACCAACTTCACTTTCTGATCTGAATGAAAATAAAACAACATTGTTTATACAGAAGATATTTCCTTTCTTTTTTTTTTTTTTAATGTACATTTTGAATTTATAAACAGAAATCTGCTTAAGATTAAGTAATGTGTTTATTTGCTTTTATGTCTGGTTTTCCATCACTGAAGCTAGCTAGAAAAATTCTTATGAAATGCATATTAATTTGAAACTTGGCCCAGAGTCAGTATTAGACTGAGATGCAACCAGAATGTTTCTTTTGCCATCAAACCTGTTCACAGGAACTCTCTGGCTAACCATGGAGGGATGTGTCTCCAAACTTCTGCTAGCCTTTTGCAATCTGAACTATAATCAAATGCTGAACCTTCAACTTTTACCATAGCATTGATTAAAGCACTACAAAATTGCTAGTAAATACTGCTGGAAAACTTCTTCAGAGATTAAAACCAAATTATTATTCTTTATATGTAGGAAAGAAAGTGAATTAATATTGTCTCCAAGGTTCAGCTTTTTTGCTCCTGCCTCATCCAGACAGTGACCTTATTATGACTTAAATATAGAATCATAGGATAGAATGGTTTGGGTTGGAAACGTTCTTTAAAGGTCATCTAATCCAACCTACTTGCAGTGACCATGGACATCTTTAACTAGATCAGGTTGCTCAGAGTCCCATCCAGCCTGAAAGGTTTCCAGGGATGAGGCATCTACCACTCCTCTGGGCACCTTGTTCCAGTGTTTCACCACCCTCATAAGAAAAAATGTCTTTCATATACCTGGACAGATAGATCATAGATTGTAATCTACCCTCTTTTATTATCAGAGAATCACTCTGGTTGGAAAGGACCTCTCAGATCATGAAGTCCAACCTCCATCCCAATATTTCCCTAACCACTAGACCATAGCCTCAAGTGCCACATCTGCTCATTTTTTGAACACCTTCAAGGATGATGACTCCACCACCACCCTGAGCAGCCTGTTTCAGTGCGTAACCACTCTCTTAGTGAAGAAATTCTTCCTAATATCCAAACAAAACCTCCCCTGGTGCAACTCGAGGCCATTTCCTCTCATCCTATCATCAGTAATCTGGGAGGAGAGACCAGACCAACTGGTCTCACTACAACCTCCTTTTAGGTAGTTACAGAAAGCAGTAAGGTCTCTCAGTCTTCTCTTCTCCAGGCTAAGCAACCCCAGTTCTCTCAGGCAGTCCTCATCAGGCATGTTTTCCATCCCTCTCACCAGCCTCGTTGCCCTTCACTGGACCTGCTCCAGCATCTCAATGTCTAATGTTTTAGTTTAAGACCATTACTCCTTGTCCCTGTCACTACCTGCTAAATAGATTGTCCCCATCTTTCTTATAGGCTTCTGTAGAGGGAATTTTAGCTGCGTCACAAGATGGTGTCTCAGAAGCCCCTATGCGCAACCCAGGTTATGAAAGACCGGAGGTAACCGGCAAGGACGTGGCGTCCTTGAGCCACAGGCAGGAAGGAGAAGGGTGGACAGCTCAACAGCTTCTGCGCAGATCAAAGGCTTGGCAGGAACTTGCAAGCAGGGAACACCCTGTCAGCGCCACAGCGCGTGGACAAAGACATTTAACCTATCAGGATATGGGGATAGAGCGTGGCTGTGCAGTGTTAACCAATACGAAAGTATAAACTATGTGTGATCTGTCACTGAGTGTATAAATACAGCTGCCTGTGTAGATTAAAGCGGAACACTGGCAAACCTTCTGTGAAGTGTGTCGTGATTCTGGGGCTCCCCGTGCAACAGGCTTCCTTCAAGAATTGAAAGGCTGCAATGAGGTGTCCTCAGAGCCTTCTCTTTGCTAGGCTGAACAACCCCAACTCTCTCAGCTTTTCTTCACAGGTGAGGTGTTTCATCTCTCTGATAATTTTTGTGGCCCTCCTCTGGACCTGCTCCAACAGGTCCAGGTCCCTCCTGTACTGAGAACTCCAGAGCTGCATGCAGTACTCCAGGTGGGGTCTAATCCTTGCCTATCATTAAGCCCTTATTTAATTTGCTGGTAACACACTTGCAGTATGTTGATGTTTTGTTGACACTGAGTCTTTGCTGGCTGTCATTATTTTTAGGGGAAATTACTACTATGAAGGGGGGAAATCTCACTTGCAAGAGATAGACAGTGTATACCTACAAATATGATCTATTTTTTTTATTTTGGAATTCATATTCTTGCCTGCTCCCCTAAGAACCTGGGACTTTCACTATGGCTGAGACCAGCTGTCTGTTTAACAAATGAACCTGAAAAGGTGCTTTGTGTTTTAGAGGTCTCTGATTTTCAAGGGTGAATTGAACACCCCTGTGTACTGCATTGTAAAATTTCAGAATAGCTAAGAAAATGGACAGAAAATGCTAATCATATTTGTCATCTACAGTCCTCAAGACATGCTTTTTCCAAGTTGGTAGGATATATAATTTTATAGGTTTCAGAAGCCTGAGTTCAACTCTTTAGCCTGTGAGCATATGGAAACAATACTTCAGTGATCCCACTGTCATCCCACTGTGTCTATTTGTCATCCTTTAATAACTTTTGTACATTTTGGCCGATGCTGGCCACATCTAACTGAGGAAGACAAAGATTCCAGCAGAGTGGTGTTCCTGTGACTTCAGTGGAAGTAGGTGATTATTAAAGGAGACAGACCCTATATGACTACAATGTTAGCTGAACACCTAGAGAATGTAAGCAGGGGAGGTACTACAGGTGTGAGAAAGGCATCAGTAAGAGGTTGTGCTTACTTCACCCAATTAAGTCAGTTCTTACATGCAGAAAACCGTATTTCACCTGAATTATTTATTTTCTCTTTCATTTCCCTGCATCTTTAGTCTACTACACAAGTAGTGCAGTGGAACCCAGGCTGGGCTGGGCTGGGCTGGGCTGTCAGTCTGTGGTATCGTTAGAAAAGCATGCCAAGTGTTACGATCAAGTGAGATCTTCAAGAAACAAATTATGTTATCTGGCACCAAAGTGGAGTGGTACAATTATCCTAAATTGGGAACTATTGAGTACTGACCCCTTTGGAAATATAGCCCATCAAGAAGATGGATAAATGGATAAGTCTTCTACACAGAATATGTTCAATATGACTTCAATTTTTGTCGTCTCTGTATTTATCCCACCGTGTATGTGCAAAATATTGGGTATGCACATTCCTTTCTCCATTTCTCCTCCCAGAAAGCCAGGCAAATTGCACACGTGTGTGTGCCTCAATGTTCAAGCATAACACCGTCCCGATCCGATGTCGGGGGAGGTTT
>NW_008622309.1:71250-87592 GCF_000691845.1 Merops nubicus | reverse complement strand
CCCTGAGGGACTCCACTAGTCACAGAGTTTCCTGATAGGAAAGACATCAGTCATTTTATCTGGACTCCTATATTGCCACTATATGATCTTAAATAAAGATCAAGACCTCCTCATATGCATTATTACCATTGTCAAGAGAAGCATCACAGTAATATAATCAAATTAACATTATATTGTGTGCAAAGATAATATCACAATGTTATTGGGGAAGGAGTAAAGCCCCACATTTGTGCCTGCTATACGAATAGCATAAGCTCTGCAGGACTTTCAGCTTAGAGCACCGGCAATTTCATCTGGCTCTGTGGTTCAACATCATTAGCCTCTTTCAGTACACCTTGAACACAGAAGCTTTCAACTTAAGAGACTATGAACAGCACTGACTAGAACAACTGCACAGTTCAAGCTGTTGCTCCTCTCACAGTGCAATCTTTAAATGGCTGCCAAATATACTATTTCACCTCATCTTAAGTGACTTTGCCAGTAAGTTTGCCACACAGGAGGCAATTCTGAATATTCTGCAAAGACCTGGCAAGCATTTTCACACCACAGGTGATCCTGCTCTGTCTCTCAGCAGCTGGGGCACCATGCCCTCAGATGTTATATCCCACAGATTAGTTAGCCCCATATTCTCACATTTTGAATGTTGTGTACGTGAGGAGATATCCTATAATTTTGTTCACAGAGATCAGACTATATTTCCCCCTGGTCATATGAACTATAGCAGAACTTGTCAGATATTTTGAGGTTAACAGGAAATTAGGCCTATTGGAGAACAAGTGATTTTATCAGGCTTAATGCTGTGAAGTGGGTATTTTTGTGCTTTAAGCTAGGGTAAAATCCAACATCCAATCAACAGCTCCAGGGGTAATTCTCTGAGCCTTCTCTGAACTTCCAAACCTGCTGTGAAACTGCAGGAGAAAGATATGGAACACCTTAACAAAACTCTTGTAAGAGTCACACAATCAGCCAGAAAAAGGGAAATCCAATTGGTGGAGCTGCCATGGAAATTTAAGACAAGAGGTTTCCCCTTTCCAGATTCACAGGAAATGTGTCTTATTAGTTTCTCCCACACTGTCTTTTCTGTACAAATTTTGCTGACCTTCCTTGTATCTCATGTGAGTGACACTCTTGAAAAGGAAGTTAGAAGAACTGTATCTTTCTCAAGTTCGCCACTGTATTTTAGCTATACACTTGGAAATATCAGATAAACAGAAGCAAAAGCTTTACAGGAAAGGTTACTTAACAAATCTGTTGTCAGGCCCTATCAGGTAATTTTGTTCTATCATTTCATATTTATCACTTGTTCCTAACACACTCTGGTTTCCCAGTGATAGGAACATTTGCTAGTCCACACACGAAAGTAAGTTAATCACGATGAATCATTTGCCAAGATTGACCTTTTCACAGCTCATCTCCCATCCCCCCAACATCTCTAATGTTTGTAAGTCAAATATGAAGCTGTGTTAGCGGTAACTCAATTAGCTCACACCCGATACTGTTATGTGGTCTGGATTGTAATTTCTCCTTAAAGCAAAAGGAAATACTCTGGCTTTAAAAAGAAAAAATAAATATATAATATAAGGGAAGGGTTCACTAAACACCTTTGTGTAGGAAAGAACTTCCAAGCACTGTTTGTTTCACTGAGTTGCCCAGCAATATTCAGCATTTGGTGAATTTGTTGTTAATCCCATCCAATTAATTCACAGCATTGGGTCAGCGCGGGGGAGGAATGTATGAAAAATAGGTCTGTTCAGCAGTGATTTAAAAAGCTGGATGCAGAGAAGGTTAGGAAAGGGTGTTATCTTCACATGCCAAAGGTACTCCCTCCATTCCCAATTCTTTCCAGGTACTGTATCTGCAAATAGCTCAATGTCTTGCAGATAAATGAGACCATGCACATGGCCTGTGAAATCACCCAGTTCTAACTCTAGAAAAAGTCTGCAAGGGTTTAGATTCATAATGAGCAACAAGTACAATGTTGCCTGGGTGTGATAAGGCCCAGTGCTCTTGGCTTCAGGCCAGTGTGGGTTGGGAATCTGATGAACTAGGTGGTCTCACAGAAACATGCCTATTCTCTGCCTAACATATACAAGCTCTAACAACAATGCTTGACTTTTCTTATTCTAAGGCTGAGAGCTTTCCACAGCGACCAACCTGGCACTAGCCTACTAATGACAGCAAGGAGACAGCACACCTTGTGTTGTCCTTTCATCCTCACTGCTCTCTCCAGGAACCTACTAGGCACAGCAAGGGAAAATAAGGCCAAGAAAGAGACGTACACTCTTCTGACTTATGTACGTCCTTCCTGTCTCTTTGGATAACGGTATCTCAGAGTAGCTCAATAGCAGGCTGACAAATTAGATCAAGAGTGGTCAGTCCATGTTTAGCCCAACACATATAAGCATTTAACCTGTTTCACCTCAGCCTTCATCTCAGAGATATTAAACCTCTGCATTTTAAAGCAACACAAGCAACATGCACTTGAAAGAGATATCCAGACAGCAGTCCACACTGTTTTCAGGTCTGCCTTGCTCAAGTAGGAAGACAATACAGCGTGCAGAGTGGCATATTCTAGGTAATGCATTCTTTTATTTGCTCCTAGCTTTATTACATTCAAGTACAAAATGCATTTTCAGACAGTAAGCATTATCTAAAGTCCTCTCTTAGCTATGCCATCCCATGAAATTAATGGTTATACAAATTTTTTCAACAAAGTTGGAAATGACAGTTCCCAATCTACAGAAAAATACAGTTCATGGTAACATTTTCTCCTGTGTAACTACTTGAGTAAGGCCCATTTTGTCTTAACAGACCACCTACACAATTACCCCTCAAATAAGGCAGGTATATGTTGTATCATCATACATGTATTTTTTAAAGAATCCCCAAACAAGACAACCAACAAAAACAGATTTTCTGTAGGCAGAAGAGGGGAGCAGGGTGACAAAAAAGTTACTGCTCTCTGAAGAAAACTGGAGCACAGAAATGCTTAATCAGTCTCAGTTAAGTCTGAAAAGAAAAATGCAATAGCTTTGCTTCACATAGACTGCTTTTCATTCACTTTCTAATTCCCAGAAAAGTCAGTTTGACTCTTTCCACAGACTTCACAGAGAACTGGATCAAAGTTCTTCTATGATAACAATAGCCCTTCCATTTGTCCCAGTTCGTGAGGACATTTATGTAAGTCCACACCACGAGGCAGAGTGAAGGAATACTTTGCTGAGAGATGTGCATTTTTTCCCACGTGAACTCAATTTTTGAAGACTAAGACAACCATGCTTCAGCCATTATTGGTACATCTGCTATATCTTCTGTTAAAAACAAAACCCTCTTCTTTTACTCCTAAAAAAAGATGCTAAACAGCTATAAAGTACCTGAATCAAGTTTCTATGATTTCGCATTACTGCTGGCAAGCAAAGAAAATAAGCCAGTGCAATAGCCAGTGCCACAGAAGACGAAGTATTATATTGCTTGCTTATTATATTACCACAGTTATTCTTATGCCACCTGCAAGTGCATTGGGGAACTACAGCTTCACCTCCTTTCTTATCTCTTACTCTTTCTTTCACACCCATACCCTGCTCTGAAGGAGATGTTCATTACCTGAGTTATAAAATGGAAACATAGATAATTCTAATGTTTTGGTGGAGCTTAGCGAAACACGAATCTATATAACACAAGAGAATAAATTATAGCATGGAGACAGGATGAAGTAATGAACTTTTATTCTGTCCCTTTTTCACACTCCAGAAACACACACAGGACAGAAAGTCATCTCACTTCATTTGCCTATGAAAGCTCAGATGTCACTGTTAGCATCAACTAGAACTGCCTTCAGCTAGCCCATGCTGTGTGAGAGCTAACCAAATCCCTCTTTGCCCCCTGCTTAGGGGTGAGATACCTTCCCAAAACACTTGCATTTAGTGCATTTCACATGCACCTGAAAACTTGACCCAAATACTTGCATTTCCATTCTACTTCTTAATTAACAAAATAAACCCCCCAACTCTGCTACACATATTTAAGCCCTGCCTGGTCATTAAAATGCTGTGTAAGTTCTTAGAAAGACTAATACTTTTTTGTACATGACTACTACCGTACTATACTTTTAAGCAATAGAATTACATGCAGATGGCATGTACTTCATCACAGCTAAGTTTGATCTGTGTTTTGATATTTTAATATCAAGGTAAAAAAAGCATGCACATAATAGCAGGCTGAACCAAGTTTAAAAATAAGTCATCTCTTCAAAAGTAATAATAGCAGCACATTCTCTTATCTGCAGCTGCTTCAGGTAATGACTTTATTTGGGTACCAACTGTAAGATTCATGGAAACATTTTGAAGAGTGAGAATGTTGAAATACTTTCTATAACAGTGATCACAACAGCCATAAAGATGACAGCAAATGACAAAAAAGAAGCACAAGACAGAAAAAGAAATTTCATAAATGTTCATCACGTATTGCTTGTATAACCCACCCCTCCTAGGTAAAGATTTCTATCTGAATTCAATTTTCATTACTTGGAAGAAATAAAATATAGTTGGAGGTTTTATATATGAATTTTATCCTATTTTAAGGTTCTACTGAAATATTAAAGTGGGCCCCAACATTGAACTGTAACTATGATTCCTTCCACTCATTTATTACAGAGTTTCAAAGATGCTGATGGCTGAAATACCACGTTGTATGTGGAATGCTGTGTTTATTGTGTATTTCACAACACTAAGAAACCGCTGCACTTTTTAAAAATTGCTCCAAATTGTTACTAAGAAAAAGCTAGTTTAAGAAATACCCTATTAGCAGAATGTCATTGCCATTAAAAAACCAAAGAAACAAAAAAAGCATTCAGATACATCTTGTCAGGAAACACATCGGAACTAGTTGATAAAATTATTTATGGAGACATGACGGGATTTATTTAAAGAACCTAGAAAGAGATTTTTAGCAGTTCTTCACATATATTTACACCTCTACCACCTTTCTCTTCTTTCCTCAGATCACAGGGATCACTCAAAGGCTTCTCATCAGAACTTCTCATTGTCAAAAGAAGTCTTACATGTCTCCTTCAAATTGAAGATGTCTACTTTTTAAAACATAATTCCCCACTAGTCTCATTATGGTTTCCTATATGCATGAAGTAGCAATGGACTTTGCCCAGTATACACTAAAGCAGAACTAATGTCACAAGCTGAGATATATGTAAATGGATACACATTTGAATAATTCAGAGGAGAATTAAAATAATACTTCCAAAAGATTAAGTTCTTCATCCCAATTTGTTGGTGATCCACAGCATATCCCACACAATTTAATATTGTAACTCTATAGTGAGGTTTCACTCACAATTTTTATTCCCTTATGTTTGGGGATTTTTTTATTCTTAGTATTTTTATGTTAAACAAGCTAAAATTAATTAGAATGATACTTATTTGTTTGCTCTGTAGAAGAAAGTTTTTCATTTGGGAGTTCTGGGGTATTTATTTTTTTTTTTAGGATAATCCTTACTAACTTTTTTTTCTTGTTTTTTTTTTTTTTTCTTTTTAAATGTCACAATAAAGAAAGGAACCGGATTTTTACAAAGGCAAAAAAGGCAAACTTTTTCATTTTCTATCAGATGCATTTTAGTTTCAGTAAGCACATTCCTTTATAGCACACCAACGAGAATGAATAATTATTCCCCTCTCATCTGACAGAACTAAAATTGTTGGCTGGCTAATATATATGAGATTTTTTAGTGTAGAGACATAAATCTCCCACATTTCCTTTACATCCAAGTGACAAATCTCTTTGCTTTTTTATTTCACCGTGTTTGGGAGCTCTGAATTCTATTTATACACAGGAAACACTGTTCTTCATTTCCTATCCAAAGGTCTCCTCTTGACAGATCTCCATTACAGCTTTTCTTCTGAAAAACTGGATGCCTTTTATCTTCTCATTTCCTTTTCTATGTTCCCAAGTATCAGGCTTTATACAACATTATGTATTTTCACTCAGCTGTATTCCATTAGCCATTACAAACCTCTCCATATACATGTCCACAGTGCTGAGACATCAAAACTAATTGAGACAAGGGAGAGTTACACTTTTAGTTACAGTTTGGTGGTTCTGATGTGGATGCTTTTCTCAGCAAGGGAAATAGGCTAAGAAATACACAGGAAAACAGAGCGGAGGGCAGGGAAAAGTGGGTGAAAACACATTTTAGGTTAGATCATAGGATTATAAAACGACTTATACTGGAAAGGACCTCTGGAGGCCATCCAGCCCAACTCTGAGCACAAAGCAAAGCTAACTTCAAAGTCAGACCAGGCTGTTCAGGTGCTGCCATGTTATGTTTCAAGGGCCTCTGAGGGCACCCCAATCTCCCTGGGCCGCCTGCTCCAGGCTCAGACACTCTGGTGCCTCACAGCAGCCTCCAATTATAAAACGACTTATACTGGAAAGGACCTCTGGAGGCCATCCAGCCCAACTCTGAGCACAAAGCAAAGCTAACTTCAAAGTCAGACCAGGCTGTTCAGGTGCTGCCATGTTATGTTTCAAGGGCCTCTGAGGGCACCCCAATCTCCCTGGGCCGCCTGCTCCAGGCTCAGACACTCTGGTGCCTCACAGCAGCCTCCAGTTCTTGAGGAGCTCTATGGAAGAGAACACTTGAAGAGTATGACACCACTGCACTCTACATATTACATTCATGTGATTAATGGCTGTGGAAATTACAGGTAACAAGTACAATGTCTACAGGATTGTTTAACGTTCAAGTGAAGCAGAAGCAGAGGATAACTAGATACCCAAAGAAGTAATTTCCCATGACCTTGTGATTAAAATACTAAAATTTATTCATATTCTCTCCTATTCCTATATTGTAGCTATTCCTTGGAAGCTCTTGAACATCTAAAGGTGTCACCCAAACCACTCCATTTTTTTCTAGTAGGAAAACTGATTAAAACTGGGCAAAGAGCCCAGTGACCACTTGTGACACTTGTGATGTAGTCTTACACAGGAGACAGAAAAGGAGCTGTAGGAACTTCCACACATCTGTAACTTACACTATCTAGTCCTTTGCATACTATTAAAAAAACAACAACAAAAAAACAAACAAACAAACAAACAAACAAACAAAACAACAAAACAAAACAAAACAAAACATGAATTTCGGCAAAATGCTCAGTGTTGACTTACCTGCGTTTATGGCAAAGCCTATGGATCCTGCAGTGATTTTACTGGAGCAGGCAACCTCACAGGGAACATTTCCAAAGACTTCCTTAAAATTTCTGACTATTAGCATGACTGCTAACAATTGTTAATAACTGCATGGATTTGCCATCACTGTGATCTACAAGTGTCTAGATTGACAGAATGGACTCTCATCTCATATGATAATAGTTAGGTCCTCAATAATTTCCCCAGTGTTTACTCACACAAAGTAAATTTATTCCTGTGACCTTTGCTTCCTAAAATTAAACAGAATAATTGCAGGAGTTATTCTATAATTGAAACCCACAGCGTGATTATTGGCAGCTCAACTCCAGAGATTTTTTGCCTTTAATCCATACCTTATAAAAACTTTAGTGAACGTTACAATAAAATACGTCAGGCAATAATAATAATATTAATAATGATAATAATAATAATAAAAAAATTAATATGTTGCTGCTTAAGAAGGCCAGCAATGTTATTCAGTGATGCCAAAGCCATAAACAGAATGCGCAAGAGAATAATCTGATAATAATGAATTCATGACTAGCATTCATGTTTTTGAACTTCCTTTCAATGAACATTCTGTGTTAAAAAAAAAAAAAAGTTACCAATTCTTATTTGAACATCAGTAGTCAAAAAGAATAAGTGGGACACGTGGAGCATATATAATGTAACTGCCACTACTGTATTAGAAATTAGTTGGGCATGTTTCTGAGTCAAAAAAAAAAATTATGCTTGTGGAACATTTTTCCTGTTTTCTTCTCCCTTGTGTTTTGTAGACAAGAGAACAGAAGACTGCAGGTAAACACACCATCCCTCTGTACTCTCCCACCACCACCTTCTCATGTGTAATCTACTGTTGCATTTTTTCAAACCTCAGCTTATCTCTGCCTACACACACAGCTTTCTAATATGAGCTCTCAAACCCCTTTTGTTTCTTCCTGTTCAGCCAAGCCTCAGTTATGTAAGAAGAAAATCAGAAAACCCGTTCCAGGGCAAGATTAAGAAAAAGAAAACACTGCTAAATTTTGAATGTGTTTCTAGAGAAATGATGCAGCAACAAAATATGATTTGAAACAACTATTCGCTAATAATGTATGGTACCTATAGATACTTAAGTCACTACCATTTGCAGTATTTTAGGACTCATTTGAACTTGGTGAAATATGTCTGGTTCTATACACTCATGTCTCAAAAATAAGGAAACATTGCCCAACGAGTCCTTGACTGAGTCATAAGCTTTCAGAGAACCCAGACTACATCTTCTCTTATACTCAGCACACCAAAGTAAATGAAAAGGTCTTTGAGTCTCCTGTGCTGGGTATTACTAGAATATAAGCTAGGGCCTTTTTTAAGACAGACACAACTCCTCTCTGGTGGGTTAAAGAGAGGAACAGTAAGAGACAGTTGCAAACCCATCTCCCCTCACCCAGCCTGCCCTTTCTGAAAGGATCCTTTTGTTCATGCGTTCACCGTCTCTGAAGTTTTTTACCCTCTGCCCCCCTCAAGACTCTCAAGACCCAAAGGGACCATGTAGAAAGTCACCCCAGCAGCTTCCCAGGTGTTTTCTCCTTACTGTTGCCAGGAATTACCATCCTCCTGCACATTCAGTTTTCCCCCTCTGGGAACAAGCTGTCACCCTCCTTCCACAGCCTTCATCAAACCCACCACACAGCAGGCAGGACGAGGCAAACAGGCAGCTGCTTTCTTCCCTGCAGCCCCACCATAGGCAAGAGAGCAAACAAAGGAATTAAATAGCTATATAGCCCATGACACTTTAATAGTGACTTATTCCTTTACCAGTGAATGATTTAACTAAAACTAGAGGACTTTATGGTTAATATATTGTCCTGACATTCACTGCCAGTTTTTAAAGGTCCATCCTCTTTATTATCAATCTGCAATTTCCCTCACAAGCCTACAGCCTCCCAGACAGCTCACAAAGCCTGAGTTAAGCAAGCAGCCAAGACAAGTAATTTCCATTTATTTTTTTGTCAAATTTTACAGGGCAGTTAAATCTATAAAAGATAACCAAGCTTAAAATGCATGCTATGTTAGATGTCTATTGGATTTTTCCAAAGCACACACCAACTGAAAAAAAAAAAAAAATTAAAATGGTAGAACCCAAGTGACACAAAAGTATCCCAGAGACAAACAATTCCCTGGCAACAGAAAAACACGCACAAGCTATCATTACAGTTTTTAAGACTACATTTGCACAGGTAGTCTCCAGGAGTGCATGTCAGGTGTGAGGGAGGGTTGGAAGGTTGAGCAGTAGCTCTCTCCCTCCAATGAAGGCCAGTGCCCAGTAACTCTTCAGTTACTCACTACCTAAACAGCAACACACGGGAATTCAACCCTAGGAATATCCATACTCCAATACACAAAATAAGCAATGAAGTCTCACGCTAACTCAGTTCCACACGTGATACCTGTCTTTTTTCCTATTTCCATGTCAGAGTTAAAAAACAAACAAACAATTCATGAATCACCATATTTCAAGACACATTTAATATGTCTTTTCCCATATTTGCTTTTGTTGGATTCTCTTCTCCATTTGCATTTTTTTTTCCCTCTCATTTTCTTCAGAGAAGTTCTTGCTTTATCTCTGTCTGGCAAGGCACATCTGGTTCAGCTACTTGGCAAGTTCACAGGGTAGACCTTCATACAGATTCAAACTACTCTTTTTAAAAAGAAAGAGTGGTATATTATAGAATTAAAGTCCTCTACAAAAAGCCACAAGAATCTCAATAGTCTGATCTTGCCCAGTTATCTCCAAAGCTCCCTGCCTAACATTTAAATTTGCAGGAAATAAGGACATGGATAGTAGCCAGTTGATGTGTATTGTTACAGTTATGTGCTAAAATCTGGATTCAATTTCCAGATCTGATACTAGTTTCCTCTGTGATTTTCCACAAACCCCCATTTCTATCTTCAGGTTTGTACACTTAAGATATTAACATTTCCCTGCATCCTGCAAAGATTCCAGATAAGCTTTCTGAAGGGCTATGCTGCAACAGAGACAGGAACAATATTTAAAAAAAAAAGAAAACAAAATTTTTAAAAAATCCAAAATAAGAGTCAGTGCAGACAGCAAGTAGGTTTCTTAAAGTTGTTGATGTGATACTAAAGCTATAGGAGAGATCTGCAAGAAAAAACAAAACAACAACAACAATATCTTAACCATAGTACCTGCAGTGACTAGAAAACACTTGAGGATATCCTCATTTTCAGACCACAAGCTTCCACTCTTCATACAAAAAAATGAACGCGGTTCACTCTGGACAGGAGCAAACTCCTAAAGAAATCCAATATGCAGCAGCAAACATTACATTTGAAGATTCAACATTAATTGATTTAAAAAGATTGCCTCTGAGAACAAATTTTAATGGCAGCACATATGCAAGATAGAAAGTTCAAAGTCACTTTCAAGTGCGAAATCACCTTAAATTGCACCTGTAAATCAAACCCTAGGAAGACCCAGATAAGGACCTGACTCCAGATCTCTACAAAGCTCAGCACATTCCTGTTTGTTAATAAAACGAAATAATCCTCCCATATCAATGACAGCCAGGCTTTTGGTTTGATTGCTCTGTTCTTCTTTGAGAAGATGAAGGGTATTGCCAATTCCCTCCTGTTTTTAGAGAACAGTACCATTGTCTGCAGCTAAAAGTGGTAAGACTAACAATACCTAACAGCAGAGTACTGCATTTAAGTGGTGCTAAATATTCTCTATTTTTCTGATGCCTTGAAATTTAAGTTAATTAAGAAAATTACCTTCCATCATCTGTATAGAAGAAAACTAATCTTACCCCACAATTATTTTTAAACCTTAAAACCTAAAACCTAATTCAAAGAGAAATTAAATAGGAAAGTGTGAAACTATTAAACTGAAGTTTAAATTCATGGTGGAAAAAAAAAAAAGAAGAGCAGCTCCACAAAATTCTAGTGTGTGCTCTTCACATTTTTTTTTCAAGTTCAATTCTAATAACTTCATTACAGTTAACTTCTTTTTTTCCCCTCAACACCAGAGGTATGAATCTTGCCAATGATTTCGGCACTGTTATCACTATCAGTTCATTTGAAGTCAGATTTGCACCTGGCTTCTGATTGCTAGCATCCATTTTCAAGTTTAAATAAATGAAACCTATTAGCATGTTCTCTGTGATGCACTTTAATTTTTATAGTAATGTATTATTAATGTAATCATCTCAACAAGCCTTATACCTTATAAAGATGAAAACTTGGACGGATCCAAGCTACAGAAACTTAATAAGCTAAAAAGTTATTGTACCGTATATTGCTTTAATATTGTAACGTAAATAATTTGGTGAATATTCACTATAACATATAACTGAGTCACTCTAGGAGAAATGTGAGTAAAGCTGACAGTAAATTAGCAAAGAAAGCAACTGACAAAATATGAACCTGATGCAATCTATGTAAATAGATTATTCTACATGAATAAATCATCAGATTATATTGTTATGGGGTTTCTGTGCCGAAACAAAAGTAGTCCTTCTCCAAAGCCAAGAACGCTGTTGTTGACACTCAAGTTGTTGCATGTTACCTGTGGTAATTACAATGGGTAATTACTTTTTCCAGGGAAAGGTAAGTTTGCTAAAGAAATGCCCTTAATGGACTCACTGCCTAAGCAAAAACAAGGAAGTGATTTTTTCATTCGGAAAGAAAATTTTCCAGAAGGAAGGGAACAGAGTACTGAGTGTCACTCAAACCATAGTCATGGAATCCCACAAATCAGTATTTGGAACATGTTCAGTACTAAGCAGTACTAAGACCTTGTGTCTTGAAAAATAAACTTATTGCAGTAATTTATTTGCCAGAATTTGAGACAATCTCCTGTTTTTTCTTAGCTTTTAAAAATATTATTCTGTTAGTCAGCCAACTGAAAACCAGATTTTATTACTTTTTCTTATTATTTGTTTCTGGGTGCATCTTCCAACTATTACAGACCCTTAGTTCTTACGATTTTATTCAAGAGATGGTTTCCTAACTATATCCCTTATATAGTCTGAGTTCAACTAATGATCACCTTTAAGTCATCTCATTTTAAATACAGGTCAAACTTTTATATTCTCAAGGGTAAGCAGGTCTGCATGAAATGAAACTAAAGCATGTGATCTACTAATGCTCCAGACGCCAAATCATTCTTAAGCTGAGTTTTCACAATTAGAATTAATTAGCTTTAGAGTTTTATATGCCATCGCTGGTTAAACTTTGTGTTAATTGGCTTCAGTTCAACAAGCAGGACCTCTTTGGAAATGCCAGTTTATGAAATACAGTTGTTTATCATACCACTGGAGCAATAAGAAAGGCACACCATCTGATACCTGTAGCACAAAAAGCAAATGCTATTTCATGCTTCATGGCATCAGCTAATCATAGCAGAGGCTGTGACAGATTCACTCACGGGCTGCATCATATCCCTGGACTGATATATTGAGGAAGATGTTACCCTCACTCCAGGTCAGTACCTGAGCACACAGTCCTGGAAATTTATACACATGCTCAGAGGCGACAGGGTGCTCAACTCAGCTGAAGCCTGTGTGTAAGAGCTCTGTAACAGGACCCAAACAGGGTTTTAGGACCTAGGGCAGCAATCCCAATGCTTTCCATGCTACAGACCAGCTCACATTCCATTAATTCCCAAGGAAGGCTGAAGACCTGCAGTTTAAGATGTTGAGGCTGACAGGAAGAGATCTACCACTGCAGAAAGTCTGAGGACTCTCACTTTTCTTCAGAGGCACTAGGAAACAAACATGATCAACATCAGGCAACACAATGCTTACAGAGAAACCAATATTCAAAAAGATGTATCTTAGTCATCCTCAAACAACTGTAGCTACACCCAAAATTATAGAAAGCTCACCTCAGAGAAGCTCTGAATACAAAATTCCCCCTGTGAAGAGGTAAAAGCAAGTTGTGAATAATACAAGCACATGCTGGTTTCTGTCAGCTTTAAAGGGATGCTGATGCACATGAGAAAATGTCCTGTGCCATCTGCAGCTCATGCTATCCAGCACTGTCATGGAACAGGAAATGCTGTGTTTTTAGAAAACCAACCTATAGATGTCTGTGTTTCTTGAAAGTCAGAATTGCCATACATTACCCAGTCCTGTCAAACCTACATTTTTTCCTAAATCTGTGATAGGTTTTAGCCAATCTCTTAGACACTCAGAAAACTACAGGTATGGAAATGAAAGCTCATAGTTAATCTTGTAGCCTATGAGCACAGGTTTGTCAATATGTGTTAATGGCCAGACATGCCGCATGAAATAGTTCAAGAAGAGTTCATCAAAATTCACAGTCTGCACTGCTTGAGGAACACAAGCCAACAGCAGATGTTCATGGAATAAAGATCGGTGCAAGTATAAGACAATGAAAAGTGCCCTGACAGCTTCAAGCAGCTTGCAACTTGGTGAGACCTCTGAGACTATGCTCACACTTGAATCAGTATATCAGAATCTTTTGTAAATTTCTGATAGCATATCTGAACCCCCTTGAAGCCATTTATGCTACTGATCTTCTCACCATTCTGGGGCAACTAAACACAAGTATTGATGCCTAAAAGTTCAGAATAAAAATCACAGATTTTGATTCAACAGCGTAGCTTTGAGTCTCTCATGATACACAGAGCCTTCCAACAGATAATGTTAAATGACCAGACAGAGATTTAGACTAAAATGTATTTGTATAAAAAAGAAAAAATAAAAAAAATTACCTCTCCTTCCACACTCACTGAATTACAAGGTTGATAAATCACTAAAGAGATCGTGTACACAGCTGAGTACAACTTAAAGTCACAATCGTGTCAAATACATTCTATGCATGTCGAACATCTGAAAGTCTGGCTCTTTTACAGCAGCTCACATAGCTAGAAAAACTGAATCTAATCATGTCTTGTCTCAGTGGTAAACAACAGGATTTTTTCATTCTTTTGTGTAGTAGCTATCCAATCTCACTCCCTCTTCTAACCCTTTTTCTTTTGTTTTGAATTAGTAAAGAACCTATTACCAGAAAAGGCCAGAAAGGGTAGATGTTATTTCAAAGTAGGTGGTGGAAAAAGGAGCCTAATATTAACCCCCTCGACCTTCCAATCCTCAATATGTATCTGATTTACTGTTTGAATCAGAATGTGCACATACTCATTGCTCAGTGCAACTTTATGTGCACGCACACACCTGCCACTAGGAGGAGGACTGGTGCCTAAGGGTTCAGAATCATAAACAGCACCGAGAGAAGTGGGTTATTGTTTGTTTGTTTGTTTGTTTTTCCTCTCTCTTAGATGCACGTGGAAGCATATTTAAATGTTATAACCACAAGGAAGAAAGACAAAATAAAAAAGTTCCTGAAGAGAGGACAGGGATTATTTGATCAAGGGAGAAGAGGTGAATAACTTGGCAAGGAGAGAGGAGGCAGGAAAAAGGAATAAGAACAAGAACATTCTAAAAGATACGAGAAAACAAAGGGTGAAGTGATTAAGAAGGGATTGAAGGGAAAAGAAGGGTTGAAAGTCACTGGAGACTGTGAAAGGAGAATGCAGTGTAGAAACAATGAAGAAGAAATGGAAAGGGGGGGAAAAAAAGAAAAAAAACCAACAGCAACAAAAAAACAACCATGGAAATAACGTGAATGCCAATTCCAAGTACTGAAAGACAGAAGAAAGGACAAGGTGAGAAAAAGTACCGTGTGGGATATGTGGAAACTGTCACAAAAATTCACAACTGGTCCATGCCAACCAAGGGAAGAGGTTAGGATGTAATGTATAGAATTACAAAAGTAAATATTTATTCAAGTGCATGAAGTATCCCAGTCAAACTAAGTCATCTCAAATGTGGCTTTACATAGGGTTCTCAAACCTTTCAAACTTTCAGGTATGACATGGTTTGACTAATCACTAGCAGCCACACTGTTGCTAATTATAGCAAAACTTTGCAAAACAACTTTATTTCTACAGCATTCTTGATACTTGCCTATTGATACAGATGTCAATCTTACTATAGGTACTTATCTATGAAGTTAGACAACACTGAGGGGGTTTCAAAGCGTGTTAGCAGGGCTAGGATGCTGCTGTTGTCTTGGCTGTCCAGAGGTAGCCTTTATCCTTCACAGACAGCTCTAAGCTTCCATGAAGCAAAGTCCTGAATTCCAGAGCCAGGTTGTCTTTTCGTTTGTTTTACTTGAGCATGAACAGTACCAGAATCTCCAGGAAAATTCTACTACCTCATTACATTACAGTCTATAATGTGAACTAATATAAGTATATATATAGAACTCAAAAATTAATGCACTTTACTATAAAGACTGGTTGGTATAATAGGGAAGGGAACTTTCATAACAGAATAAAAATAAACATTCTTTATCTATTGCAACTTTTACAAAACAAAATATCCACTTACCATAAATGACAAATCTTCCAACTGGCCCTAATGGGCAAATATTAAAAAATTCAAAGAAGAAAAACTCCACCTTTTCTACATTACAGTTTCCTGACTATTCTCTGATCCCACCTGCCATTCACCAGTCAGTGAATCAGTCAGAAAGTATTTCCCAGGTGAATTGTTACTGTTTGTCTAGTCTGGGCACAACACACATTTTCTATTTTTATTATTTCTTTAGATTTATAGGAGATGTCAGCCATTCCAGAGGGGCCTTTTCTATACTATATGATCCTTTGCAACATCCAATTTCACAAACTCATCAATATCATTGAAATAAATAGAGAATTGCTCAGAGCTCACTAAACACCTGATTCTCACTAAACATTCTATTTCAAACACCAGAGGAACAAAAACACTCCCATATCCTTTCCAGTGATTTTAGAGAGGCTTTCACAAAAATACCTCAATAACTGCATGCTCTTGTTTGCCATTACAAAAAGTACTCATCTTTGCTAACATTATCAGAAACAGGGTAGATACTGTTCCTTTTAACCAAATCCCAAACCATTTATAGCTTGCAAATTGGGAAAAACAAGGATCTTACTCAAACATGCAGGTTACCAGCACAGGTCCCCAAGATGCTGCTTTGGGCAGACTTTGCTCAAGATCACAGGAAAAACACTGCCCTGCCCAACACACCAGATCAGCAGGGCTGTGAGCTGGCAGACGTGCATGCAGGACCAGAG
>NW_008622309.1:8476-71219 GCF_000691845.1 Merops nubicus | reverse complement strand
TGAACAGACAACAGCATTTAACTTAGCAGTTCAGGCAGAGGAAAGATACATAGTCTTTGTCGTGATGGTCATTCAAAAAACTGCCAACCCAAACACTAAAATGAAGATGAAGATTCTATCATCAGCTTTGTTGCAGGTTTCCTTAAGGTTGCCCAAATTTCATACCCATTCAGAAGACTGACCTATCCCTCCTTGGAAATCAACAATACTACATTGCACCTCACCATTCGCATAGCGCCAGCAGGTTTACGACTGTGCTGCCATAGCTGTGTGCTATCCACTGATTTGTGGATAAGTCTTTCCTCACTGCACGGACATTTAGGGAGTTGAATTCATATATTATTATTGCTTTTTTTTATTATAGCAATCTAAGTACCTCCCTTTTTATCTACACGTGTTGAAAAAGTGCTGTATGGGGCTTTTTTAGTTTTTAAACTCTTGCACGTTCACTTATAGAAGCTTTGATGTTCAGCTATTTGGTCATTTGCATGTTTTACCTCATTAACATAGAATGCAAAACCCTAGTGAATAATTAGCTGGGGTAGGATCTTTGACTCCCTTAGACACATTCTTCATTTGACATTTAAATTAACATCAGATTATGGTGGTTTCACTCAAAAGTCACACAAAAAAAATGTGGCAACCTACACAAGAATATATCCACTGGAAAAAAAAATTGCTAGATACACTATACAAAAGTGGTAAGTTATTTATGGAATTAATTCCATTGCGCTGTTCAAGGAGAAACAGATTGAGGCTATGCCCAAAAATAAATCAAGAGGAGGGAAACCTGTCACGAAGCAGCAAACAACAGTTATTCAAATATTTTTCTAAATGTGGATAGCAATGGCTGATCCACTTTGCATGAAGAGCAGCTCTGAAGAAGATATCCCAAGCTGACTCTAGAAACATTAAGGCGATTATGTCACTTGAATGAAGAATCTTTTAGCAAATTCACTTACCTTCTAACAACAAACCACTTCCCACCTTACCAGCACAGTTACAAAGCTTTTTACCATTCTCAGAATATGCAATCTACATACCATGGTCAGTCAAATAAGCAAACAGTGTTGATCAGATAACTATTTCCAGCAACAACTCAAAGGGGCCATGGATATCTTACAACTTAGTTGGCATCTGTCCTGGCACAATTTCAATATTGTTTTTTTCAGGTATCTGTTGAGGTGTCCCAAATCCAGATACAAAGGCCAGGTTGAGGATGGCAGTGCAGCTGTGTGCACTTCTTGACAGACTCGTATTTCTACACGTGAAGTCAACAAATTAAAGTATACAAATTCTGGACTACTAGCATGAAATAACAATTTAATCTGTTAATGAAATCTGTTATCTTCATGATGGATACATGCCACACTTGCTGAAGATTATCCTATTTCTTAGAGTTGCAAAGGTGTGAAGAACACTGGCTCAGCCTGCAAGTTTAAGTTGCCTTTTTTCTGTCATGACTGTTCCCAAACTTTGAATTGACAGGTTAGAAAATCCTGCTTTAATGTCTGGGCCCAAACTCCAAGGACTACATGACACAAATCACTGACCTAATCTAAACTCAAACAATTTGGACAGTTGAACTTGTACAGCTGCTTCACACTAGATAAAGTATCACTTTATCTGTAATACTCTCACTTTATCAGGTGCTGTATCTGGCATTTAAACCATGAATCTCAATAATCCTCAATTGTATTTTCTGACTAATGCAACAGGAATGCAACTGCTTGAATACAATTGCCACTGAAAGGTTTGAGATACAAGGAAGCAGTATTGGCTTGTCTAGTAAACTTCCTGATTTTCTTCCTGTCATTGCAGCATCCCTTTCTCCACAGCTATTTATTAGGTCTTCTTTGTGTGGCTTAGCATACAGACATTTGTTTACTGTACTGTGTTGATTTTTGACTGGAGAAGGCTTGAGAATGCAGGGAGCCTGAAAAAGCAGAGGCTCTCTGTTCATAAAACATAAAGAACTTCCCTCTTGGGAAGTATATTATATATTTGTAAAAAAAATAACAATAAACTGCTACATGCAATGTCACTTCTAGTCTTACATTCACTCATCTCAAGCACCTGCTTTGGTGATGCAAGCACCCAAAGGCACATTGTGCTAGAGAGTCATTCTCTGTCTCAGCTCAAAGGCCTTTCTCAGCTTCACAGAAGTGTTAGCCACAGGTTTCATAGCTCTTCACAGATTTTAAAAATAGACTTAAAATACTAATGAATCTCAGTGATATTATCTACACGCTCAGGTAAGGTTGAAAACAGGAGGGGGAGCTCTCACTGCACCGTGTAGGAGGAGAAATTGGTTTGGAGTGGTGCTTTTGCCTCTCAGGAGAGCTCAAGCAACTCCTCCTCTGCCTCCGGATGCCATGCTTTGGCAAGCCTTGTGCTGGTGGGGAAGGGTACATCACTCTTCCAGCTAACTCCTTATCTTTAAATCATTTCCCATTTGCTATAACCACAATTTTTAATTTACAGGTTTTAATCTAATCTTTTAACTTATTTCCTCTCCCAGGAGTAAGAAAATAATCATATTTTGCCTTGTGAAAATCTGCTCCTCTCCTCCTGCCCTGTGCCTTTGTCTGACTGCTGAGCTAGACGACCTGCATGCATTTTGCTCTCTGTTACGGTCTTCCCATTATTTGTCTTTAGTGACTCTTGTTTTATGATCATTAAAAAAAAAAAAAAAAAAAAAAGTCAATACTAAAATAAAAGCAAACCCCTCCATCATCTCTGGCACTCTACAAAGGATCTGCATCTACAATCCCCCACGACTTTGGTTCCCACAGTAACTCAGCTCCACTGCACGTATACATTAACACATCAGCGCTGAGCAGCACTGAGAGGTATACAGCGCTGCTAGAGTACAAGTGGGGAAGAATCGTAGTTGCTCTGGTAACCATCACTTTGAATTTCCTGAGGGTTTTTTTTTAATTTATTTCTCCTTACATTTAAATTCTCAGCCATAATTCTACACTATCTCAGGTGTTTGCGTGGATAGTCATAAGATTTAAATAAAATATAGTTTCCCCAGCATTACAAGCTGAAAATTGAAACGTTGTCATTTTAAACATATTTCATTATAGATTTAAAATTACTCTCATCCAGGGCTTTTGCTGAGCTGAGACAAAATTGAATGTAAAGATGGCTTCTGCTCTGGTCCTTTGACTAGGTCCATGCACACAGAAGTAAAAACCAGCCACAACTCCCGGGTTGCTTTAACACCTTGCCAGTTCCCTCATACACCAGATACAGATATGCCACAGGAGTGCCCGGAGTGCTGCCTCCTCAGAGATCTCCATGTCAGGCCAAATACCAGTGGCCTGGTAACACAGAGGCAACAACCAGCTTTGCTGCTCATCCTATCAGTATCTATTAGAAGGTTTGTTGGTACATGCACTGCTAAGCAATATCTACCACCTTTAAAGGAGGAATGCAGGCTCTTTTTCTTTTACAGACAATTCACATGATCAGTTTTAATTATTACCTAGTTGACTGTATTATTAAAATAAATAAAAATCTGTGTTGTATGAAATTGACCAAGGATCCACTTTTATCAATATTTCCTTTCTCTGTGGAACATGAGTATATCACTGCTGAAAAAGTGATTTCAATGTTCAGAGCAATAAAGAAAGTTACCACAAAGAATGAAGATAGCAAACTCAAGGCAAAGACTTTTATAGACTCAACATGGAAATACTATTTATAGCAGATCTTGCCTAAGGATAATAATGGCAAATTAACTGCGTACAGAAATTTTTGCCTCCAACAGGGAGATTTCACAGGAATTAATAAAATTGGACAGTGATTCTAAAATACAGTATGTCATTTGTATTAAATAGGAAACCGGATCGGCTCTTAAAAGAAATCTTAACAGCCAGGAATTAGTCGTGTTGGGGGGAGGGGGGAAGAAGAAAAGAAAAAATAGTAAAAAAGCAAGTCACGCTTTTCCTCAGTTGCTCAATACCATTTATTTCCCTGGTCAAAAAACATTGAGATGGAGTTTGCATACTGCCTAAGCCATGTTTAACTCTATGAGAGCTATTAAAGGACTTAACTAGTGAGCAACAAAAGTACCCACAAACTGCAAGGACCCAGAATTGCTGGCCCAATAAAAGCAGGTGGGAAGCAGGGAGAAAGGCAGAACTGGGTGAGAGGAGCCCTCCAGTATGCTGCTGGCACTGTAACTGGAAATACAGGGAGATGTCAGACTGCTCCAGATATGCCTCCCTGCTAAACCAGCAGCTCCCAGGCACAAACGGATCATGAGGAAACCAAGCTCCACATCTTCTACCATCATTCTAAAGGTGTGCTAATCTTTAAAAAACAGATGCAGCTACTCTGGATCTGCAGAAGGTACAACTTGAGTCTGTGAACAATAGGGAGGAAAATCGATATCCTGTGATCTTTACAACACACAGACATTAATACTTTCCCTCACACGGATACACGTCAAGTATCACATAGAGCCCACCTGAATGGAATACACACCACTTTCGCTGCCAGTTTAACTCACCCGCAAAATAGCAGAAACCTAATGAAATCTCCTAATACCTTAACTCCCTTAAATCTAAACTGGGTGGTAGCCATTTGCAACCTTGTGAAAAAAAAAAAGTGGAAGCCTATGTTCCATACTGGAGGCCCTCCCAGGCAGAGCAGCAAGCACCCTGAGGAGAGGAAACTGACCTTCAGATATCATCCACAGGAACTATCTTGTGGATGAAAAGATAACACTTGAAAGCAGACCTGAATCACCTAAAAGTATTCAACCCAAATGTTTCAAACCTGCTTATAAAATTATAAGTATCATAGTATCTCTGAAGCTGTGCAACTACTGATCAAACTCAAAATCCAGGTCCTACTGCTTGATTTATTTTTAAACCCTCCCCATTTTACATATGTCTTCTTTTAAAATAAATAAATAAGAAACCTCTGGACAAGTGGAATCAAACGTTCATGGTTCAAGTCTTGCTTTACTGCTTGCTATTACAATAAGATATAACAAAACAGATTAAGAAAGCTAATGCTGGATTATGCAGAATTTAGTAATACAGTATTATGGTAGGAAAACCAAGTACTTTGTCAAACTGCCTGTAGAGAACTTGGAAGTATCTAGGGCATTTGACAGCTAATAACCACTGAACATTTCTTTCTACGGAACTATCTATCATCCTTATTTTTTTAGGATCTCGGAAGTCACTTTTATAGACAGAACGTTTCCACAGAAATTTTCATTCACTGGAAAATACCATTAAGATGATCAAAATTATTCACAAATTCAAATTAAACGTGCGGAATAATTTTGGATGAACGAAGAACTGAACATTTAAAGGGATGCCAAAACGATTTGTCTGGCACACTTCACTTTTTTGGATTGGTTTCCCAGCAGCAATCCACAGAAATGGAAAAGGAGGTGCAGCTCTGCCTTATAATTTAAAGTCTGCAATAAGTGGACATACAGGTTCAAAACCCATACTTGACCAGCTCTTCCTGAAGCATCTGAAGACTTCTTCAACTCCTCTTCTCCATACTAAAAATTAGAATGCAAAAAGAGGCACATCACAGAAAAAGTGCAGAGCCAAAAGTAACGTGTAGAGCACAACAGACAGAGGCCAAGTAGCATCATTTCCATTTCTGACTCCAAAGACTGCAGCCCTAGTTCCTGGGAGAGCTCTGGACAAGCAAGACCATAAGACCCCCAGCTGGACCCTCCTTTTCTCCATCCTGCAGCTCCCACTATTCCTATCATCTCCTGGCTCCAGCCAAACGACACTTGCTTTGCCCTAACACCACTCCTCTCTTTACTTACAAATGAACTACTAGAGACTTCCATTTGCATCCCATTTTGCATGCAGATGCTTTGCATGACACCCTATCCCCACAGCATTTGCTATACCCAGATGGGTTATGCCTTACAGGCTGCATTAGGTTTCTGTAACAAAACAACACATGGGCATTCTTAGTCAGTTTTATCAGAACTATTCCCCAGATGTCTGGATATATCAGGCTTGATGAATAGGAATAAATGCTATAGCTGCATATAGGGTAGCTTTATATGTAGCTCTAGTCCACCAAATCTTCCTTAGATAGTTCAAATAAAGTCAGGTTCATACCGAGTTCCTTTGCTGATGTGCTACAGGAGCCTGGCTGCTGCTTAAATTAGCAAGTTAAGTAAAACAGTTGAAGCTAACCTGAATATTTGATCTCAATATGGAGTTCCAGTAGTTGCGCTCACAAACATAAGGCAGCTGTCTTCACAGTTCGGCGAAGCTTTGGTATGAAAATCAGAATGATATTCCTATATCACTGAACTTTCTTCACACTAGTAAAGATGCTCTATATAACAGCTGCTGTTTTGCTGGAAATTGAGCATGGTATCACTTAATTCCAGAGAACAGAAGTATCCAGTTTCACTTGTTGAAATAAAGCAGAGCTACCAAACCAAGTTTATCAATTATCTGTCAAAGTATAGCACCCTTCAGAAACCTACCCTCTGAATCCCCAATGATTTATTCCTACCCACCTCTTTGCACACTGTTGGAAGAAGCCGAGTCTAATAAATCTAGTACTTTTCCCAGCTCCCACACCAAGTCAGAGATGATGCATCCACTGCCAAACCACAGCAAGGCTCTCCCCATGGGCAGAGCTGGTCAGACACGGGAATCTCCCTGCTGCATCTGTACCAGTGCCACCTCAGCCTCTGAGCATCAGCATCTCTGACCTGCCAAGATCAGAAAAGCAGGACTAGAATTAATGCAGTCCCCAAAAATTTCACATTGGCAGCTACTGTAGAGCCCCAAAATGCAAATAAAGACCTAAAATATATCTCTGCTAGTTAAAGGGAACACAAAAGAGCATTTTGGACTAAAAATGAGAGCCCTGCAATTCCATAAAACATGATTCAGTTATTTTGAAGTTAACTGAAATAAGTGAGAACTATTTTTGTCCCTAATTACTCTCCAATGCTTAACCTGGCTATAAAAGCAATTTTTTTTTTCATTCAGCCATTACATGATGACATAGTCAAGCTTATCTCCACATCAACATTGTAACTTCTTGCTTTGTATACCTATATCTAGACATCAGTTTTCTATCTGAATCAGGCTCTCTCACGGAAAAAAACAAATATTAATTTGCCAACTGTTTTTTGTGGTTGTATAAGTTACTCTATCACATGCACATGTTCAGACAAATTAAACTGGCCATGCCTGTTAACTGCATGTATGCTCACAAATTATCTTATTGAACTCTCCCTTCTGCAGGCCAATAAATGGAAGCAACACCAAAGAACAACTTTGTTTCTCCACATTAAAGGTTCCCTATCCAGCATAAGAATACCACAGAAGGAATCAGTAAGGTCTTTTTGTAAATTTATACACAGATGATCTTTATGAGATACAGAATAGAAATGTTACATTTAGGGTCTACCCTTTTTCCATAATAAAATACCAATAAGGAACAGATGAAAAATTTCTCAGTATTCTATTTCAGAGAGTCCTTTGAATGTTTCAAGCCAGGCAATAGAAGTAATGCCTCCTGAATGGATCATTAAAACATCAGATTCCCACTGCACCCCTCCACCTTCACTTCTCAAAACCTACCACACTGGAAGGAAAACCAGTTTATGGTTGGTGAACCGGAGGTGAGGAGTGAAGGCACTTATTAACTTCCTAGTTTTGGTCAACTGGCATCTCAGGGTATCATTCAGGACCTTCAAGAGATAAGAGCCTCCTCTGGTGTACTTTGTGCTCCCAGCGGTCTCATCATGTGGACATGTTCCTGCTCTCCAGCAGATCTGTCACCACCCAGCTGGATATTCAGAAATCTCTGAGGGGCAGCAGGCTGCAGGCACCACACTTCCACCATGTGCTGCAATGGCAACAGACAGACTCAGCTTTGTGCTTCATCCTCCTTCTACATGTGTAAAACAGATCTAGGAATACCCTCTTCCAGTAAAGCACGTCAAGCACCAAGGCAGACCTCTGATATCCCAAGGTAGATTTCAATTCTAGGCTGTAACTGTCTTCCACAGTAATGCATCTGTGTTAAAGCAGCAGATGGACAGTTTTTAAGTTCTACACATATCCCCTCTGTACAGTCTAAGGGAATGACTAGTTATAACAGTGTAGCCCAAATATAATTAATTCAATCCATCTGCATGTATAAATTTGTCCATGATATACACTGCTGGAACCACGTCTGAATAGCCCTTTGGGGGAATTGTGAGAAAACAGAATGGCTTTTTCCCCAAGACTTTGAATAAACATAAAAATAAAAGCAAATTTAGTTGGCCTTCATTTTAATGAACAAACAGGATGGTGAGCATATTAGCAAAATAGGTCAGCAGAAGCAGGAAACTGGAAAAAAAAAAGCAAAGCTTTGAAAGTCTAAATTAAAAATAAATGAAAAACACAAGTATACGTTTTAATTTATGCTAGTTTCTCATTTGTGGCCAAAACAGCAGCAAACATTAGAAAGTACTTATCTGATTTTAACACTAATTAAACATATGCCAACCCTTCCCATATCCCACCCTCTAAAAAAACCCAAGAAAGCAACAGCTATGAGGTAAGTTTATTTACAGTGTTAACAGATAGTTAAGAATGTATTCATAAGCATGGTCCAAAGCCCACTGAAGTCCCAAGAGCTGGTCCCAGCTCATGAAGTCTCCCCTTAGATTCCATTCTTGGAGATGCTTGTGGGAGTACCTCAATTACTTTGACTGGATCACCTTAATTTATAAACAATTTCTTTATAGGGATGCAGACTTAGCGGTTGGAAAACTCATCCTAGGGGGTTTTGAAGGACACACTAATTTCTTCTCTGTTCAGGTAGGGCTATAAATGGAGAAACTTTCATCAACAAAAATAAAAAGTAAATCTTCAGTTATACCAATGAAAATCTTAAACATTTAAAGTAATTTATATTATGGAATTTGACTGACCCAACTTCAAAAAATTTGGCCCTACAGCTGGGCATTTCTTATCAACTTCAGTGATTAAGTATAAAGCAAAATAAAATCTATTTTTTTGCTATGTGACAGTTTACTAACCAACTGGGATAAAAAACACGGAAAGATGACTTTTTAGCCATTAAAATTAATGAATGGAACAGACTAAAAATATAGAGATCAGATCTCCTGGGCAAAAAGGTGCAGTTTTTATCGTCATGTTTCAGTTCAGAATAAAAGCACATTTATCCTTTCAGCTAAAAGTACATTTTGATTTTGTTCTAAGACTCTCCCGACAAATTAAAGAAAAAAGGCCAATAGCTTTATAGAAACTGAGGATTAAAAAAGTAATGACATATAAAATACATTTTAGCTGGCTCGCAAGACAGTATGTACTACTGAACTTCACTTCCATAACATGTTTAATAACAATTGAACAATAAAATAGGATATATTCACATTTTATTACTGCATACTCCCAATTGTCTTTGGGGGGCAGGGGGTGTGTTTATTTTTTAACCCAAATATATTGTTCTGAGCATCTGAATGTCTCAGAGGACTGTAGGATTTTTTAATTAAGCCCTTTATTAGATATAAAAATATTCTCCAGATGATTAATCCTCTACACACGTCTTTTTCCAGCCAATAAGCTGTTCGAATTCCACTTTGTTCAAATGATCTCCACCAAACACTGCTGCAAAACACTAATAACTTGGCACTTTCATTAATAACCAATTATTATCAATAGAGCAATACCAATAGCATTACCAATAAAAATACAACTCTGTAGAGAAACTTTCAGCCAGAGGATGAAAAGACAACCAAATTCCATATGCCATAAAATTAACTAAACATTTACCAGCTCACAAAGACTTTGAAGAGTCATCCATACAGGAATAGAAAGTTATTTGAACCTCTAGAATGTAGTCATGCAGTTATGGAGTATTAATATACTGTTATTTTCAAAGAAGTATTCAGAGATATCTGTACACACACACACACACACAGGTGAGGCTGGTTTCATGAAATATATCTTTGATAATCTGAACCATTTCAACTGAAACATTATACTCAGGGCACCTACTCTAGGATTAACTCATTTTTACAAGGACCATTTTAGTAGAGAGTTCCAGCCATTTCTCAGATTTAGTAATTCCACTACTTAACCCACGATAAGAGCAAACAAGCTGGCAGTGATTTGACTGAGGAGCTCCAGCATTTTTAATCCATTAGAGCAGGGAGGAGATCACCTCGTGCATCTGAGTAAGACTCTCTCTGGTTTCCTCAGCACCTCTACCAACCAGAGAGACTCCTCTGTCTGCAAAGTCCCTCCACACTCATTCCTTTCCCCAGGGTCCCAAAGCATCGTCCCCACCAGCTGGTCAGATGCTGAATGGAAGAAGGATAGAGGCACCCTGAGGAGGATGGAAGGTGAGAAAAGCCTAAGAAGCAGCCAGAATGGGGGATAACTAGAAACACGCTGTGATATATGTTATGCCCGAGTCACTCTGGTCGGGACACTCCCCAGAGGGGACAAGACACAGACTTCTGGCAGGAAACTTGCATGCTTGGGTACACAGCCCGCATCCCATGAATGGGGCAGAGATCCCATGTAGACACGTAGCAAACAGTGGCACCAAGCTGGGAGGAGCTGTTTGAGAGGCATAGGTTTCAAGATGTCCAGGTGGCTACTCTGCTGTCTAGACTATGTTTTTCTCCTCTTTGAAAATCTGCATCAAGTAAAAGGGCTGGGCTCCTGAAAGTCTCAGTTCATGCATGCTGAAAGACTTCCTAAGAGTTGGCAACTGAATTCCCCAAGGACTACAGGCCTGTGTCCTGGATCCAACCTACCCTCAACAGGAATTCTCTGCAATGGTCCCTCAGTTGCTTTCAGCAACTTCATAAGACCCCACCGTAGCCCTGCTGCCCCTAACACAGTCAGTCTGTGAGAACTGCAGGAAAAGAGAACTCAGTGCCCAAACCATATTCAGA
This sequence comes from Merops nubicus, assembly GCF_000691845.1. Classification (NCBI taxonomy): domain Eukaryota; kingdom Metazoa; phylum Chordata; class Aves; order Coraciiformes; family Meropidae; genus Merops; species Merops nubicus. The sequence goes on along the minus strand of NW_008622309.1, from coordinate 60,271 downwards.
CAGTAGCAAATAAATTGAACATTTCCCCATAGTTCAAGACTTACACATAGAAAGCCTCAGCTTGCATAAATTTGAGTGAACCTTTAGGCTTTAACAGGGTTGTGACAACTTGCACCAATTGAGAATGTTCCCCATAATGTGTGTCTATAAATGTATTTTTTAAATATGGTTCTTTGTTGGTTTTGTTTGGTTTGGGTTTTTGTGTGGTTTTGTTTGCTCATTTGTTTTTTTTAAAAGGAATATTCAAAGTCATTAGCAGACTAGATAAAAAGATCTAAGTTTTTATGCTGATTTTACACAGTGCTGCCTCCCTTCTCTAATTAAAGTAAGATACTAAAAGTAATAGTATCTGAAAAGCTGCTAGATGTCTCAAAAGAAGAGCCAGGTTTTCATAAAAGAAAGGTGTCAGGAGCCATAATATTATTACTGTAAGCAAAAAAGTAAGTTCACTCAGGTAAGTCCCAATCATGACAAAAAGGAATCATACTTAAATATTTAATGTAACTTGAAGCGTGAAGAACAATATTCTACTCATACTTTCATGAATATTAATCTTGTTGTGTTTTCACTCTTTACCTTTCCAAGCATCATCCAATATTCCCAAAGCATCCAGCCACACATGCACACAGACCCTTATATAAGATTTTTTTTTGTTTTTGCAATGACATGAAAGCTATGAACCTCCAAACAAATAAAAAACCCAAACAGATGACATATAGCAGAGCCATAGTTTTTGGTAACATTTAGAAGCAAAACATGTCATATGTGAAGACCTTCCCAAATGAGTAGATGAAGCTAGGCATCTACTAATTAGGCCACCACCTCTTACTCTGAGCAAATACCCTAACAAAACCACATAGGCGTTGACTAGGGCAGTGGTGGAGAGATGTACTATTCGACATCAGAAAGGGAAGAGGGTGAATGAAAATACAGATAAAAAGCAGACAGAATTTAAAAATCCACTGGTGAAAGCAAACATGAATATAAGCCCAGCAGGAGCTCACACATTTTCTGGCTTACTATTTTACATGTGATTCTTGAAGCTTCGTGCCCTGTAACATCTGAATCCCAGGCAAGTGGACAGATGGGCCTGTGATCCCAGTGAAGTTTGCACCATGGTGTGCCTGCTGGGTGCAGAGGTGGGATCTCACAACACCTCTAGATGATCTGTCCAGGAGTGCTGGGGAAAGGCCAGTTCTTGTGCTCGAGAAAGGCCAATTCTTGTGCTCATGTTCCGTAACAAAAAGAAGGATCAAAGACAAGGGCCTGGAGGAGAAAAAACAAAGCAAACCAAAGAAAAAAAAAAAAAAAGAAAAAAAGGGAAAAAAAAAAGGCAAACCCCCCAAAACCCCAACAATAGGACCAAAAAAAAACCTCCCAAACTTATCAACTTTTTTGCCTGTTTGATAAGACAACAGAAGTCAGCTACTGGTCACAGAAATCATGCAAATAATTTACCTCATAATTCAGGCAACTTTAATGCAAACAGTAACATTTCTTAGTAAATATTTTGTAGAACAACTTCCTAAGGGCATGGCAGCAATAACAGTTTTTCACCAAATACAATAAACAAATGAGAAATCAACAACAGAGCTTGTATAGCCAAAAGGAGATAATAAAAGGGCTACAAGACTTGTTGCACCAGGAGATTTTTGAATGATTCCACACCAGGTCTTTCATGTAGAATGAGAAATTATCTTAAACAAATGTGTCAATAGAACAGCAGTAGAATAAATTGATAAAAAACAGTAACAAATTGTCAAGACCACATGGTGTTCACCTAAGAGATTTTAAAGTTCTTCTGTGAAATTGCCAAAGCATTGTCATACCTATTGTACAATATCCCATTTGTACAATCTATCATTTAAATCAGATTCAGTGCCAGAAATTACAGCAAAGAATAGCATCATTAGATAAATGAATATCCATGATATGCAGAAGGACCAGCATAGCTTTAGAGTAAGAAAAGTAAAAGAACTGATAACAGACAGAAATATTCAAAACTCTCTGAAGGCATTAGCTAGCATGCAAATAAAAGGTGATCCCATGGGCTTACAAAATGCCTTAGATCAGGAAGCAGGACAGCAGTCACAAAACCAGCAACGTTCTGTATCAAAAGCTCTGAAAACATCACTATCTTGAAATATGAGGCATGATCAACTCACAGATTAATGTGTGCTTAATGATAGGAGTATGAATGAAAAGCATGTTCAGTAATCCTGAGCAATTCTCTAAAAAATAAAACTATGAAGAGCTACAGAAAAACCTCACAATACTGAACAATTAGGCAACAAAATGCCAAGTGAAATTCAAATGCCAAAGTAAGGCACATAACCAAGACTATCTTTGGTTATCAACTGGCAATAATAGGCTAAATTTGTTATTTAGCATTTAGGAACTGTAGTGTAGATCCACTATCAAATGTTCCAGTTAAAACAAAAACAAAACAAAACAAGAAGCAAACAAGCAAAACCCCACATAACCAAAGCCACCACAAAATAAAAAAAAAATCAGCATGCAATTATATAGACACGTCACATGCTCCCAGACTCAATACTGCATGGTGTCTTTAAGCTAACATCACAAAAGCTTCAGACCAGAAATAGAGAAGGAGGCAACAAGTTAATGGAAAATACTTTCGTATTAGAAGGATTAGACAGTAGAAATATTCAGTCTGTGTGGGAGTAAAGACAACAAAAGTGACATAAAATTCTGTAAAACTATGAATGAACTAGAAAGGTAAATAGAAAATAGTAGTCATTAATTCTAATGAGATGTGAGGTGCTAAATAAAAAATCAGCCAACCTGTTTGAAAAAAAATATTACTTTTTCCAAATGAAATAAATACAGTGACACATGATGTAGCATATGTTAAAAGTCTAAAAGAGGTCCCAAAATTTTTTGGGCATGCCCATTGACTAGAATTCAGCATGCAACAGAGTTCAGACATGACTTTGGTTCAGGAAGCCTATAAATTGATGAAAGGTTAGCTGGGTATACAATAAAAGCATACTTCGGACTGCTGCGGTCACCTATATCTTCCTTACACAGCCTTGACTACAAAATGAGTACTATAAGAATACATCCTAGGTATTGCACTGCTCAATTCCTTTTTTAACACTGGTAGCGATTCGAAACATTAAACGCAGAACTCATGGCAAGTTGAGAGAAGCTAGCCAGTGCTTTGGAACACAAAAGATATGCAAGATGTGAGGTAGCCCTGCTCTCTTCAGCACTTATATATCACTGTTTCAACAAAGATGTGAACACTCCAAAGCAAGCTCAGTTAATGACCACGAAGATGTTCAGAGGTCTAGAAAACAAGACTTATAAGAAACACTGAATAAAGCAGGATATTTGAGAAAAGTGAATACACACAGTCCACAAACATGAAAGCTTCGGCAACTTATTCTAGGAGTAAGGATAAAACTGGGATAAGTGTCCTAAGCGACAGCAGAAGAGCTGTCATACCTATTCTATTCCAATAAAACATCCAAACATTTGTAGAGAGCAACTTAAGCTCATCATGTGGACACGATGGTCATATAGCCAGGTCTCTTGCCATCCTTATTTCTACGGATTTAATTCAGTGACAGTTAAATACACTACACTTCAAAGAAGTATAGTTCTCAACATTTGGTGTCCAATAACAAAAGAGTTGAACCAAGATAGACAGTACAGCCTCAGACATAAGAATACACAAAAGTGATTGAAGGAGAGGGGCAGGATTCATATCTTTAATATATATCAACTTTCCCCCTCAGTCTACATTTATCACGGCGGTCAAGTGACCTTAATATTCTTCTTCAGAAGTTGCAAATGTAGAAGTTAAGTCAACGCCCTGCAAGCTTCCCTTAACTATCGTTTACTATAAGGCAATCTGTCAAATTAAACCTTCAGAATTGATCCATAAATAGGCATGATTATGTTCTTTACATTTGAGATTTTTGTTATTATCAGGTAAAAAAAAAAAGCTTCAAGTGAAAGAGAGGTAACTTTTATAATTACATGTACTGCAAATAGAAAAATCATGCAAAACATTTCTCTGTTTTAAAATTCAAGTCAACTTCTAGCTCCAGACCACAGAGAAATCAATCCATGACAGTGCTGTGAATAATTAAACAAACAATTAGCTTTAATAATAAATGATACATTGATATAGATCTCTAGATTGGAATTGTTCACTTAAGGTCTATGACAATTAATGATAGGTGAACTTTTGCCATTTTAGAATAATGGAATTTTAATAATATTTCTTATTAAAGCTACTCAACTTAAAACTTCTAGAAAAACAGACTTAAGAGGCTTGTCATTCTTTTCAGCTATGAAACACTGAGTAATTCAGAAGGAGTGTGCAACGTTTCTTGTAAAACTAGTCCATTTCTGAGCTCTTCTCCTTAGGAAAGCTGGAAGGGGGGGTGAGGGGCGCAGGGTCACAGAAAGAACTTCATTCAATCACCTAGATATAAAGGGGAAAATGTGGAAGGAAGAAAGAAATTACTGCAACCGTTTCTTTACTCAGTAAACACAACCTATCATTCTATACTAAGCTACTACAGAAAGTAATGGCAATTTTTTCTTGGTTTTTAAATTTGTAAGAAAATTACTGAAACGTTAAAAAAAAACTTCCATGAATAACCTGATTTACTGGTAAATTTTGCTTTGACACAAACAAGGGCTTTTTATTGAGTAAGGCTGCACCATCAAATTGGGGCCACTTTTATTTAAAATCTTTATCAATAATCTGAAGGATGGGATCGAAGGCCACCTCGGTAAGTTTGCATCCCCCTCCTCAAACTGTGTTAAGCTTTGGGCCCCTCACTATAAGAAAGACATTGAAGTGCTAGAGTGCGTCCAAAGAAGGGCAATGAAGCTGGTGAAGGGCCTAGAGCATGAGTCGTAAGAGAAGCAGCTGAACTTAGAGAACTTGGAAGCAGCTGAACTTGGAGTTGTTTAGTCTGGGGAAAAGGAGGCTCAGGGGAGACCTTATTGCTCTCTACAAATACCTGAAAGAAGACTGTAGTGAGGTGAGGGTTGGTCTCTTTTCCCAAGTAATAGGACAAGATGAGATGGCCTCAAGTTGTGCCAGGGAAGGTTTAGACAGGATATTAGGGAAAAAATCTTCATAGAAAGGATTATCAAGCTTTGGAAGAGGCTGCCCAGGAAAGTGGTGGAGTCACTATCCCTGAAGGTATTTGAACGCCATGTAGATGTGGTGTTTAGTTAAATAGTTTAGTGGTGGATATGGCAGTTCTGGGTTTACAGTTGGACTCAATGACTTTGAAGGTCTTTTCCAACCTAAACCATTCTATGATTCTACCATTCTGGACAACTTACTGTCAGTTGTCCTTGTTCACAGAATCTGGCAGAAGACAAAGAAATTAATTGTACTTACTAAACATGTTACCTTGTTATTAAACACAATATTCAATAAATCTATTACTGTAGTCTCATGCCTCCAAAAATGCATGAAACATACATTAATACTCCAAGAAAACATGATCTATGGAGAGTAATTGTTTAATAATCTTGTTGCATATGTTCTCCGTGAACCAGAATGTTCACATCCTGTTACCCTTTCAAGGATATTGCTCAAGGTAGAGTGATTAAACACCGAGACACATCCAGGGCAACGAATATTCATAAAAGCTGTCCTTGCTATAGCACCATAAGTACTATTCTGCAACATGACAGGGAACACATGAATCAAACTATAGCAGTATTTAAATCATGCATTTCTATACCATGGGAGAATTAAAGCTAAGAACTATTGCAGATAATGCATAACTGTCTGAAATAGGTGATTATTCACGAAGCAGTTACTGTTCAGTAACTACCCCTTTGGACTATTTCCACAGGACACAATGAATTAGGTTCTTAGACCTAATTAGACTGCAGACTTGAAGGACCATCAGTGTCTTTGTCAGTAAAGGCAGAGATATGGCTTTAGTTTCAGAAGATATTTCAACACTGGTCAGAGGCCATAACATATTTTTAAATAATATCATTAACAGAAGAATCTAGTTTGGGCATAATCCAACAGCACTGCAGATGGCATTTAGTTTTCCTACACTGACAAAGATCAAAGAATCAAACTCTTGTAGAAGGGTGAGAGGGGGATGGAGGGAAGTATCATTTTATCTTTTAACACCCAGAGCTGAAACATGCTTAGAGGGACTGAGTGATTTTTTTTCCTAACAAAATGCTGAGAAAAATCATGTCTATAAATCGTGCATTTCCATACCATGGGAGAATTAAAGCTAAGAACTATTGCAGATAATGCATAACTGTCTGAAATAGGTGATCATTCGTGAAGCAGTTACTGTTCAATAACTACCCCTTTGGGCTACTTCCAATATCTATGCATCAGAATAATATTTCCCCCTCACCCTTTCATAAAGTTTGAATAAACATTTCTACTAAGCATTGTCATTGGGTTTGCATACTTTTTCATTTTTTATCTCCTTCATGTGCATTAGCACGGCAGCCACTGAGTATGTCACTTCATTTCAGCTACAGGTGTTAAAATAAAATTTCTATTTTATAAGCAGTTCAAGACTCACAGTAATGCTAAATCTGCTGCTATCTCAGAAGGAAATTACTGTTTAATATTTTCATTATGGTAACAGGCAGACGTTCCAATCTGATCAAGATTTCATGGAGTTAACAAGGGACTGGGTTTACAGCACTTAAAGTGCAAGTTGAGACAAGATTCAATAAACACATTGTAATGTGACAAGTAAAATGGGTGACAGAATAGGGGGGTTAATAGTGGCAAAAGTAATACACAATTATGTAAAGAATGATCCTTCTGTAGCAGAAGAAGGGGTAGGGCTTCGAACTGATCAATGTTATTTTTATGTTACATTACCAGTAGTAGAAATCATACTTTCAGAGAGCCTAGAAAATTCAACTAGGATCAAAGGTTTGTTACTGGATACAGTACAAACTAGAGCTTTAAGAAGGCAAGAAGAGGAGGAGAAGGCAGCATGAACAAGCTCCTCTTCCCCTGCTCTGCCCATCCCGGCAGGCTGCACACACCTTGTGCATATGGCATTCACACGGGTGAGAGCACAGCTCGACAGCAGCGCCCAGGATTAACAGCCGGGGTGTTTGCAGGCATGGCTGGAGATACAAGCAACACACAGGTGCCCCAGAAAGTCTTTGGAAGCTATCTGAGCATTTTCACACATCTGTTCTGTTTTATATGTGAGTCGAGTCACTGGGGAATGAAAGACGGGCAGGGATCGTGGTGGGAGTGGCGCTGTGGACCTGCAGCAGCATGGCTGGTCCAGAGCTGCCATCTTCTCAACTGCAGACAAGGCCCCTCTCAAAGCAAGGAGACGCAGTACTTCAGAAGGAGTGATGATGATAACAATAACAATAATAACAGACATACTTTTAAATCACAATAGTTCTTAATAATGCTGGTGAGAAAAAAACGCACCCCATTCTGAGCTCAAGAAAGATGCCAGTAGAAAGAGGGACCAACAAGTGCAAATTTGCAGGTTTTTTGAGAAGTCAAATTTCCTATAACTGTACAGAAGTTGCCCCACCTGGAGATCTGTTACCATCAACACTTTCTCTTGATCAGTATATTTTTAAGTACTCAAAGAGAAAGGGCAAGAGCAGCACAGGTGCACAATTTTGCATGACACGCTGGTGCGTTAGACTTACTCATGGAAAAATGAACTCAACTGTGATATGTACAAGCAAAATGAAAAGAAAATGATCTCAAAACAGCTGTGCAAACTTGAAACCAAATTACTCTCTACCTGAGCATACAACAAAGCCATGCTAAGTTCTCAAGCCTGCAGGCCCAAATTAGCCAGGTATTTAACAGAGCTTTTTCACTTAAACAGAGACAAGAGGACCAGATGCGCTGCAAGCTGCAGGTCTTAAAAGTGCTTCTCTTTCATGATTATTATTGTTAATGTAATTTTACTACTATATAGGAATATATCTGTGATTTGCATAAAGCCATTTTGAGGAAAAAAGATTTCTAACTTGCCAAAGCACAACCCTGTAAGATGCTGACCTTAGCCAATGGCTTTCACAAAAGGTTTTTGATGTGGACAGAGTGTATTATATGTTAATTTTGTAGGTACTCTGTGATTATCTCTTCCACTGATTACAAAGCAAGCCCTCTACCTCTACAAGGAGAGGTATGTTTTATTACTTTAGACCCCAAAGTGGAACCAAATTGTATCTTCCAGATTAGACATCCCTGCTGCTATGGTTCTCCATGTCAGAGCACCCATTCTTGCTCCTACCAGCAAAGCTTTAGGCCTGTGTCAGGAAGCAGCACAGCCCAATATGGGATTTGTAGTGTGAAACAGCTGATATTGAGGATATGATATCCACAGTACACATAGAGTGTGTGGGAAGATGGTTATTTCTAAACTCATGTTTGATATTTCTATTTCTAAATGACTCCATGGATACACACTGGTGGCTGGAGCACTTAATCTGATTTAGTTTCATCCTGGAGGGAGTGGTCCAATACTGCTCTGTGTACCAAAACCGAAACAGTGATTTTGAAAATTTATCCATAATCTAAGCCCGAACACTAACAAAGACAAATGCTAAATATGGATTTTACCATATTTAGGCTATTAACACAAGTCCTATAATCAAAAGACCTATCTTCTGCTCTTTATAACTGTCTTATTTTTTAATATGTGAAGCATTAGATAATTTACTGAGAGAACAGAAGAACATATCTACTGCTCAAGCCAGCAAAAGTTCAGAACATATCTACATTCAAAATCCAGGCAAAGGTCATGAAACAAATGTCCTCGTTCAGACGAGTTTATAATCTTCTCCAAATACACGAGAGTTGATGGCTTAAGTGCTTCCCAAGACTGAGGAGAAGGTTGCGTGTTTGGGAATAGGGCGACAGCACGCAGATCCGAACCACAAGAAGCAATATCATTTTCCGAGTCTGCGGTACATATCACCTCCATCTTGAGCAACCCTGTATTTAAGACCATTCTAATTTGCATGTGTTGATTTCTATATGGTACAATCTATATGCCACCTGCTCTGTGACTACACATGCACAAAAAGATGGGGACAGATTCCCAAGCATGAATCGTCTTTTCACACCACGATAGCAAAGAGCGGCTCTTATTCTGCCAAACTTCTCTAGCCAAAACCCTCTTCACAGAGATTTCCTGCTAGCACACATCTGCCAATGCCAAGCCTTGGTCTCAGCTTCTTTCTGCCCTGCATTGGGAGTAACATGCTTGAAGTGAACAAAGAAGATATCAGTTCCCCCCTTCCTATGACAGAAATCTGTTACTGAAACATCCTACTCCAGTGACCTAGAGCTATTTGAAGAGTTAAAGTCGCAACAAATTCCCACTGTGTAAAACCTGGCTCTTGTCAGAGAAAATCTGTTCTTGCAGCAGTATCCCTTGTTCAAAAGCGATAATTTTAGCCATTGCGGATAGCAGTTGATGTCTGGCTCTGAGGGGCAACACTTCCAACCTGAAACGCCTTCTACCATCCAGAGGGTTTCAAAGACAGGCAGGGAAATGGAGATTGGACACAGCTGTGCCAATTAAAATAAAGCAGATAGTTTTGAGGGCAAAATGAAATGCTTTGTCCTCTCCCAGCTCCCCGGGCTGCAGTCTACAACCTGCAGTAGACAGAATATAAAAGGCTTCAGCTTTCCTGTTATACCTAAAATTCCACCAAACATCTTGAAAAACTATGAAAAAATGCACAATTAAATACTGTTACTTGAACACCATCAACAAGATACTATTTTAGAGAGCATGTGTGACATGATGTAATCCTATGCTATGCTGAATTTTAATACTGTTTTATAAGTTCTGCACAGATCGAAATTTCTTGGAGTCTGAGAAAGAAAAGCCAGTATTTTTGGTGAACCAGATCACAGAATTTTCTTTGTGACTCACATGGGACATCTGGGCTCCAATGTTTATTTATAGCTAGGTGGCTTTATCTTTACCCTGCTATAACGACTGATTGGAAGAGAGGGCTATTAAAAAGGCCTAACTTTTCCCAAGTCCAGCTGTATTGCAAGATACCCAAAAAATGGCCATGTGGCTATTTCTAATGTAATCAAGAAAAGTAGAAAGGTATGATTCATTTTCTCCTACCAGCAGTGGTGCAGAAATGGTCTGTTTGATGGAATTAACAGGTCTCAGCTGAAGAAGCACATAGACAAGCACCTGTGAGCTTCTATGCTCATACACTGCAGATCAGTCCACAACAGAGATGGACCACTGTCCCGGTTTGAGCTAGAACAGAATTCTGTTCAGTGGTTTTACTTTTTAGCTAAGCTTCTTATAAGTGACTGCACTTTCTGAAGTTAATGGCATATTTTTGCAGTCAGTGTCAGCTTCTAGCAGTGATAACACTTGATGTTTAAAGTTACTGCTAAGGATTGGTATGCAGAATGGGTCTTGCTTATAGTTGTTCCTGTACAGACCAAGGTCACTACTAACTCTTGTGTACCGTGTTGGGGGTGCTGGGGGTGCTGTGAAGTAAAGGCCTCATCTGTGGGGAGAGGCAGACAGGACAAGGGACCCTGAAGTGTCCAGTGAGATATTCCATCCCATATATGTCATACTCAGTATAAAGCTGAGGGGTCACAAGGGCCAAGTTCTCTTCTTCAATGACCAGTGACTGAGGAGGACTCCGTCCGTTCTGCCCTCAGTCCCCATCTGTGTGTTCCTGAACCCAGTTCCAGAATCCAGTTCCTGAATCTGGTTCACATCTGCCACTGAGTCAGTGGTGACAGGGATATAACTGCTACCGGAGGGTGGGGGAGGTGTGTGTGTATTCGATATTGGGTTTGTATGTATTTCATTATTTATTAAAACTGTTTTAGTTTTCTTTTCTGATATATAAGTCTCTCTCCCTTGCTCCCTTTCTCTTCCTCTTTGGGAAAGGGAAGGGGTTAATAGAGAGCATCTGTCATTTGTCAAGTAGCCAGCTCAGCCTTAACCCTTGACAACCATGAAAAAAAGCCTTTGTTCAGAATATTTCTAGAACTGAGCTGTATGAAAGCTTGGATCTTATCTTTGTGGACCACGCCTTTCTTTCATCATCAGTGGTTATAAAGAAGGAAAACACACCCCATCATGCATGTGTCCAAATCCTTAGCTTGTAAGCAACGCTACTCATAGAGGTCTCGGGCATTATTAGCCCTGACAAATAAAAACATTATAACCAAGATCAGAGTGATATGAATCAGCTTAATAAGTTCTGACTATGAAGCTGTCCTCCACTTATTCCTTCCTCAGCACTATAACTCAGCAGGCAGAACAGGTATCCCATGTGGTCAGTGTCACTGACCACCACTGGAGAGTGTGATAATGAGTCTGGTGGCACAAAGTCACCACATATGTTATTACTGTATCATTGCTGAGCTATTAGGGCTTTTCCAGCACCCTGCCTCCCTAAGTACATCATTATAGAGGTACAGTGTGAGTGTATCACACTAACCCGGACTCCAAACATGAGAGATGACACATGCAGAAAACACAGAAACATGTAGTTGCAATTGCTAAGCATAAAAATAAACACAACCCAATTTATAAGCAAACTCTAACTGCACAGTTTGTCACCCTTGTTCTCTGTATCACATTTGGAAGATTGAGGTTTTTTTCTTTTACTGTCTCTTTGCTGTTTTTTTTTGTTTTGTTTTGTTTGTTTTGTTGTTTTTTTTTTTTTCATCAAATTGCCATTTACTAAGACATTAAAGGCCAAACAGAACAGAACTTGGGCAGAAATGAGTGAGGGAAAAATTTTCCATTCATGAGTTTCCCAGACATTAACCAGGCTCTAAAACTCATCTGGACAATTAATTTATCTGAGACAATAAAACCTGAAGAGGTTAGAAGATTGCAAGTGAAATCTGCATGTAAACAGTGAAAATATGGACCATCATTGGCATCAGACCGGCCACAACCTGAACATTAAATATGTGATAGGACATGGATACTGTATTAATTTTACACAGCATCACACTACAGAGTCATTATTTAGTTACTCAAATGTTGGTAGTGCAGCTAGACTGTGCCTGTAATTAAAGCCTTTGCCAAGAAATGTACATGAAAGGTACGATTCCCAAAGCATCCTGTTCTTTTAAGGTCTAGGGCTTAGCACTGATCAGCATGCCTGCTCTCACAGAGCTGCTCCGACCAGCTGTGAAGGCAGGACTGGCCATGACAGACAACAGATCACAAATTTTAATTAGCATCTGTATGAACACAATTTTAAACAATGCACTGGTAAAATCTAGGGTAGGCACCTTTCTTGTAGGAATGGGAAGTTAGCAAAAATTTGGAGAAGTAAATGTTTCTCCTAAGCAGAACCATAACTGTTTATGTACTGGATCTCGTAGAAGAAAGAAGAGCAAAAAAAAAGGTTTTTTTAAAAATATTTAAATACATTAAAAAAAAGAAATCACATAGCAGGAGACTTGGAAAATGGATGGACATGGGAAAGATTTGACATGAAACAGACAAGGTAAGAGAAGTCAGCTACAGGAAAGAAGAGAGCAATCTGGAGAAGTCACGACTTCAAAAGTTAAGTTCTAGGGAGAAGATCTTAAAAGATCCTGGCCCTGTTTCTAAAGAGAGGTGAGGATGAAATAAATAACTAGTACTTTCTAAAATGGGAAGTGTCAAACACTTTGCAAGGAATACATCTGTTTGCTTTCCCCACTGTGTAATCCTAAAGAGAGGCCCTGTCAGCACACCCTTTTCTAGATCCTCTCCTTGAGCTACTTAATGAATTTGGAAGACACTCAAGTATCTTCCAAAGGTACTCTGTCAAAAGTGGTGTTCCCAGAGCTCAGTATTTGGGCCAGTCTTGTTTAGTATCTTTATCAGTGATCTGGATCAGGGTATCAAGGACATCCTCATTAAGTTTGCAGATGACATCAAGTTGGGTGGAAGTGTTAATCTGCCTGAGCATAGGGGTACTCTACAAAGGGATCTGGACAAGTTGGTTAGATGGGCCAAGGACAATTGTACAAGGTTGAACAAGGCCAAGTGCTGGCTCCTGCATGTGGGTCACAATAACCCCATGCAAGACTACAGGCCTGGGAAAGCATGGCAGGAAGGCTGCCCAGAGGAAAAGGACCTGGGGTTGTTGGTCAACAGCTGGCTGAATATGAGCCAGCAGTTGTGTCCCACCTATGTGTGTGGTTTGCATATTCACGCTGCTATTGGGATTTTTGTGGTGTTTCTTTTATCTTTAGGAGGTTATTGTTTGAAACAAAATAGGAGTATGTTGATTCACAACAATTCAGGCAATATGTGATATTCAGCCCAAGCAACAGTAAAGTGTTATGGGCTGTTGCTCAGAAATCAGAGTGAATTAGAGGCTATTCCTGGATGGATCTCTACTGTTATATGTACTATTTTAACCAAGACCAAAAGGTCATCAATAAACAGGTTTTGATACAACTTATTCTGTGGAAACATTGTAAAATAATGCATTAAATCAGATGGTATAAAAAACCTTCACATGATGCGTATGTGCACGGGCAGAGCAGATAGATGCCTGTGCACAAATTATTCCCAGCAAGCCACTTTCAGCTCCAACAAATACTGAACTAAGTATTCTCAAGCTACATATTCACATTGTTATATATGTTTTCCAGTACAATATTATGTAGTAAATAATAAAGGCCAGCATTAAACTGGAAAAGCTTATTAAAGTTTTGTTATTATTGAGAACTGTTGTCATACAAAAATTAAGTTCTCATAATGTAAATTAGCAACTAAGGCTGCCAAAATACCAAGCTGTTATCAGAGGCAAGGTAATTGCTCTGACTGGGATCTATCCATGATTAAAATATCCACATTTAGGGGGCCCTGAAAAGCATTCAAGCTCCTGTTCTGTTATAGTCACTAGTCAAGGCCACAGATTTGAGTGTTTGCTTTAGGAAAAGTTGAATCACCCTCTAGGAGTCTGTATAAAGTCCCAGCCTGGAGCTCAGTGCAGTTGCCTTAGCATCAGTGGTTTGTGTCATTTAGAGTGCCCAAGTTACCAGATGAGGCTGATGGGAGACTCACATGCCTCTGGACTAACAGCTTGGAGGCCATGAGGGATGCCCAAAGTTATCTCAGCTGGCACTTGTTGCTTATTCAGGAAATTGAATAATTTCCTAGATCTTCACTGATTGTAATGGTAGTCAGACAGCTAATTCACATGCAAGAGCTAATGATAAATGCTTAAATTCAGCCACTAGTCTCAAATATCATTTAACTCTGAGATATTCGAATATGAGCCCTTGTCTTGTGAGCTTAGCACATCAGGAAAAGGAAGGGTGGTTGTCTAGTGCTAAAAAACCAAACAATACTCTCTCTTCAGAAGCTTACACTCCTTTTCCCACCTTTCCTTCTGGCCAGCATCCAGAGATGTGCACCAGCTGCTAAGTAGGAGAATAATGACAAGTTGCATTCAAATTTCACGGAAACATCAAGCTACTTCACATGCAAACAATAGAAAAACATCCCTAACCACCACATATTTAAATAACAAAGGGTTAGCTAGTACATGTAGAAAATGCTATTTTTTCAACTTGAGGAGTTGAAGGGTTTGAAGAAGGGAGCAGAAAACACTTTTGAAGCATATTTACCATGCATTGTTCATAAGCATGCCTAGGAGCTTTACACTTCATAATCCAGTTGAAAAATGCTGATAAATCTTAATTAAAAATAGCCTAGGGTACAATCATTCTAGAGCTCAGTGTAGTTCAAGGTTTACTTCTGAGATATTATTTCAGCACTGCTTGAACAAAGTTTGTGTAGCTTCACTGTAGAAAAACACCCTTTTGCCCTCAAAAGCCCTAGCTGTAAACCTGAACTCAAGTAAAAAATATATCTACATTGACACTGTGATCTCATATTTGTCCTTATCTTGTTAAATTTTATTATTAGCCTCAATTGTACCTTCATTTAGCTAACTGATTTGTGGCTATATCTTGTCTCTCCATACTAATGAGATAGAGGATTTTGAATTATATTCCAACAAGCTTTATTTCTCTGTCTTCCACATAATTTTTATGTCTGCTTCCTCTAAATTATTAACAACAGCTTTGGAGTAAGGTGAATCAGAAATGTGTCTGATTTCTGTAGTACACAGAATACAGGCAGTGATTGCCACTGCTCACATCCCTCCCGGAACAGCCACTGAATCCCTTCTGCGTCTTCTACCGTGGCATCTGGACAGCAACAGAAAATATATTTGAAAATTGAGACAGTTAAGGAAGAAAAGAAAGCCAGGTCACCACTCAGAAAAGCAGTTGCCTCTGTGGATTTCACTACTCTCTTCTTTAAAGCCTCTAGGTACCCAAGGAACCTTTAGTCCAAGAGTTCTTCAGACAAGCAGAGCCATGGGACCGCACTGCCCCATGCTCGCACATACACTGCTGGAAATTTAAGTCAATCACAGGAGTGCTACTGTCTCCCTAGATCTATCCTGTGGGTTTCTTCTAGAAGAAAGGGTGAATTCAGCGAAACATGGCCATATTTATGTAACTGCAAACTAATCCCTTTTTCCATCAGCATTTGGATAGCAAATGCCTTGAGGAAGGGAGGGTAAATAAAAATATCATTTTTAGAACAGTAAAAGATAGTTTTGCATTCATATTCGGACATTCCTGATGAAATTTTTGCGAAAGAAGTTAAACGTTAGTTCTGTATTCTTACTCTGAAAAACATAAGGCAAGTCACTATCAACACTACTGACAAAAGAATGACGAATTTAATAGCAGCAAGACTGAGGAACAACTGAAAAAAACAAATCAGCCACTTATTTCAAGTGTGCAAAACAGAAACACTTTCATTTTTAAAAAATTATCAAAAACAGAAGTCCTGTGGAACTGAAATCTGTAGTACAAGAGGAATACATCCCCTACCTCTGGCCTGTCAAACACATTCTTTCCAAAAGGACCCTTGTGACATTTTCAGAAAGATCCTAACACCTCATTGGTCAACAACAAAACTCTGAAATTTGATAAGTAGCTGTCTCCACCCCATTAAACTCCACTCCTGTGTAGCTAAGAAGTACCCCTGGGGAAAAAGAAAAAAAAACACCAACAGTTTCTGCATTCAAGAGAGAATTCATGATGTCCAAGTAAGAAGCAAAGGCAAATCTCCTAAGGTTCCCACTGAAGTGGTTGTAAGCACCCTCCTGTTATCACTTTTGACACTGGGAGGACCACAGAGTCATTAACAGGCAGCTTTAAAGGCAGAAGACCATACTCGGAGTCCTCATCCATCACAAATCCTCGGAAAGACCTCTTACACTGTCATCTCTTTTCAGCTGCTAGGGAAAGGGTACAAGAGCACTAGGCAGGTTTCCTTGACTCTGTGTCAGGCTAAGAAAGAATTTGGAGCTTATGAACAAAACCATTGCCCTTATTTTCAATTTGTTCTTGTCAGTACATACTAAAGATTAAATGGCAAAGGTCCATGCTTATAATACTGAAATTTACGCTGAAATTATCCCATGTTTCTGTTGCTTTTAAAATTAATTGTAACATAGCTTTCTTTGTTGTTCTCTGATTTTTTGAAAGACAAGCATTTGATTTTAATTAGCATCTCGTGCAAATATGATATTTTGTGAACCCATGCTACTCCTTCTGATCCTGTCTATAAGCAGAAGCACTGGATGAGACATTTCACTCTGTACAGGCAGTTCCAAGTATGATTTGCCATTACTTACAATATCAGCTTGCTCACTTAATACTCTTAATGTCTTAAAGAAAAAAAGAAAAATCCCTTGCACAAAGCTAAGGCAAACCATTTCTGACAAGCCCAAAGATGCATCAACCTCGGCACCATGACCCCAACAGTATTCACAGTTTAGGGAGCTAAACAGCAGCAGAACATCTGCTGAATGATTGTTTCCTTGGGAGCCCTACAGCTTCAAATAACTTGGGGCTCAGGGATCTTTTTGAGCCAAAGACTGTATTGAGATCCTCCACTCATATTAAATTGCTTTGGTCTCTTTCAAATCCTTCATAGTTTTGGCCTTTAAAATATCCTCTGGCAACAAATGCTACGCTTTTTTTTGCATAGGGCAGGCTTGCTTTTCATTTGTTTGAAATTCTACTGCTGCGTAGTTTCCATGCATTTCCCTACTTCCTGCAAATGTTAAATTACCTGCTCCTTATTTACCTCCTGCAAGGCAGAACATGAGCAGAGACAATAGCTAGATCTACTTAACCATATTCTACACACTGAGTTGGCCAAAATAGCCCCCTCTTGGGAGCCACAAAAGAGAAGCAATGCATGCTTTCTTACTGGCATTTGTAATTCCTGCTCATGGCACAAAGGTGGCCAAACCAAGGGTGCCCACTGAAGTCACAGCACAGCTCCTCATCCCTAACAAATCCAATTATCTCTTCTTTAATTTCCAGCTAGTCTGCTGCACACTTGAACCTCAGACACTCATTTTCCATTTCTAGCCCTCCAAATGCAAAGAAGTACTCTACATCCTCATAACAATAACTATATCCTCTCCTGCTGCCCAGGAACAAATAGCAGGGGCTAAAAGTCAGCAAGAACAAGAAGACAGGTAGTGTTCTTGGTTTCCGTCTCCTCACCATAAACAAGAAGAGATACAGAGAGGTCTCATTTGATCAACACTGCCCTGGCATGGAGACTGCTGCATGATGCTGAAATTTTAAATTGTTTTCTGAAAACTAACAATGCTCAGTTGGGTTCAGAAGCAAAGGTGGGAATAGCCATTCTGATGAAACAGAAATCTGGACAATTCCTTCTCAGGACTTCAGTTAAAGAATAGAACAACAAAAAATGGTGCTTTGAGTTCTATCATTTTTTCATTCTAAAAAGACATGCTTCATTCAAAGACGCATCATTTAGAATGATATTTCTCATTACATGGAACAATTAGAAGAGGCAAAAGCCAAATACAATGTTTTGATTTCCTTAAAATAGTGCTTCAATGAAGCTGAAATAATGTTTTTTGAAGAATCATTTTTATGGACAAATTAATGTTTATTTTCATCCTCATTCAGTGTTGGCATTTGATTGAAAGCAGACATGCCAAGTTTCAGACAGCTGTAATATTGTAAGTAACTGTGAAAACAGATTCCAGAGGTTCATAATCAGATTTAAGCTACTGTTAAAAAGTACACCCAACCCCTCAAAAAAAAAACCACTCACAAAACAGCAAAAAAGATATACGATTTAACAGAAATATCAAAAAGCACTTCAGTCAGAAAGCAGCTCCACTTAAGCTTCTCAACAATGTTCCTATGGGAGTCTAACACAGGAAAAACAATTCACTTTTCATTGACTTTCTCTGAGAAATGGCAGAGTTGCTTTTGCTATAATTTTCATATAATCACTTTTCATCAAAGATTTTTTGAGGCATATATGAGCCATAGAAGATTTCTACCCAAAAGTTTAATATTCAGGAAAGTTTTGAGCAGCTTAAGACATGGTAGGGCAATGTAACTGTCTTCTAATAGGAAGGGTTGGCAAACAGGTAGTCCCATTTACTATGCCTACAATTATTTACATTTGTTCCACATATCCACAGCTAATTCATACAAATATGATGTGAACCTTCTCAGGAAATATGCACGCATACCTCACTGTACGCTGAACACTGTATCCAAGTATTCTTTCTGAGGCTTTGATTTTTCAAGGTCTGAGTACTTTATATCATCGTGTAAGTGACAATTTCAACACTGCAGCCACATCCACCAAAAATCAGTTTAGGTTTTTATTTTCAATCAGTTCAGCAGTCACTACTGCCTTTCTTCAGTGTTGAAATTGTTCAAGTGATTTTTGTTGTTTGAAGAAGATTAAATCTTCCGTCGGATAGAGCCATGAAATTGTCTGTGAAGTACCTGTCTCATCAGCTACCAGAATGTTCCAAGATTATCTGATGAGCTGTGGTGGCTGAATGACCAGAAGGCACACATACTGTTTTTCATTGTCAGAAAGCAATGATGTTAGGTAAAATAAATAAATAAAAACATTTAGTCATATACAGTTCTTCACCTAGTAACCACAGACACTCAAAAAACATACATTAAATTGTGAAATCAAAATCAGCATAACCAGTCCTACTTGAAACTCTCTACTAAGTCAGTCCTGTCTAGTATATAATGTAAAATAAAACATATTAGCTTTAAATACCATAAGAAAAGAGCAAAGTTTGTGTGAGAAGCTCACACTAAGCCCACTTCCCCAGCCCAAACTGTGCCATGAAGTCCCCAGCAAAAATGAGAGATAAGAGAAAACAAAGAGTGACCATTTCTGCCTCACAGTGTTCCCCACAACCCAGGCACGTGTGAGGCAAAACCCAGAGGGATCACCATGGAGCCACTTCTAGTGGAACCAGGTGTCTCTGACTTCTACTCTAAACACAAGAGCCTGATTCAGCACAGCCAATATTTTTGGGTGGTTCACTTGAGTTATCCCCTGTGACTGAGAGAAGCCCACAGAGGAAGCATGGGTGGTTCACTTGAGTTATCCCCTGTGACTGAGAGAAGCCCACAGAGGAAGCAATAGGGCTGGACAGTGTCCAAATTACTGCATTGGGACTGTGTTAGCAGAGTATTGAGTGACCTAACTCCACCAACAGCCTCAGTCCCTTGATGAGCACCACCAAGTGCAAAAAAGAATCTTGATTCTGCCTATGGATGACTTTCACTTTGTAGAGACACTGACATACTACACTGAAAAAGCAATACAGATGAACCTCCAGACCCATCCACCTGAGAGCTTAGGGAGCTTCAGAAGCAAACCTGGATTTCACAGGGACCTCAGCTCTGTGATGCTACAAAGCAACTTTTACCTCAATTTTTCCTGCAATCTCATGGGCAATAAAGGAGAGGAAGGACAGCACTAAGAAATATTTAAACAGAGAAACTCTGCTAGGAGGAAGGAATAAGACCATCTTCAAACATTTTGACTCTTACCTTGAAAAAAGAATTTTTCCATTTTCTTGTTGCCTTTCTGCATATATTCTCCACACTTGGAGAAAACAAGCAGATATATCCTTAACCTTCCAGCAAACGTTCACTGTTACAGATTTTAAACAACTTCAAGTTTTCAATTCAGGAGGGGCGAGAAAAGGGGAAAAACCCATAATACTGCCAAGATTGACCTCAAGTATACTATGTGTTCAGAACAGCAAACTTTTATATAAACAGAACAAATTTTTAACAGTGATAAAAAGCATTAAAAATAAGCATATTTTTCACATTGTTGCGTGTACAGGCATTGAGTGATAATGAAAAGCTATTTAGAGTATAGCAGAATTGCTACTCCACCAGAATAGAAGAAAACTCCCTGCTAACACGGGCAATTTTACAACGCACTAAGTCTACCTGCTGTTCTTCCAGTGCTGCTTTATCTTTAGGAAGAATAAAGCTTACTAGAAAGCTTAATAAAAACACCAATTATCACATCGGCGATACTCTAGAGTGAAATCCAAGCAGATGGCCTTATGAAATTTCTAATCACGTCTGCATCACGTTCGGAACAAAGCACAGAGGTTTACAGGGGAAACGAGATTAAGAACACCACCTACAATATGAAACAGAGGTTTTTATGACTAGCTTGATACACTTTTAAGTTGATTTGCATCCAGCTGCTTATAGCCCTGTACTTTTCACTTCTGTGCCCACCATCCCACCTGTCCTTCAGCCCCAGGGAGTCTTGGTGAGAAGCAGAGCATGACTCTTCTCTTCCAGATGCTCCTGGCTGGCAGAGTGACACCTCAGGCAAGTTAAGAGCAGCCTCCTGAGAGCTCAGGCAGGCCTGGGGATCTACAGCTGAAAGTTATCAGACAACATGTTTTGTTAAAGGTACATGACAAGAGCATTGGCTAAGCCACATTTACTGCCTTCGTAAACTTACCCCTGCATCTGGATCTATAGGATCATATTAACAACCTGCTCTCCTTGCACACCGTTTACTCACTCCAGAACAAAAGCAGTCTCAAGAGTTTCATGACCAAAACAAAACAGATAGTAGGAGGTCAAGTCAAATAAATGGAGCTTGGAGGAAACTAGACAACATCATCTGAGTGATTCTGACTACTATTTTTTTCATAATATTATCTGCCACCTATAATAATAAAAAATGCAAATAGCTTAAAAGCACCCTTAAAATTCTACTTAAAAAGGAAAATGTCCAGATCTCATAGTTTAAGGGGGAAAAAAATACATACAAAGCCATAAATTGAATGTGTCCTAAAGGAACAGAGACCTAAAACCTAATTAAAAAAAAAAAAACCAAAAAAAACAAACAAACAAACAAACAAAAAACAAAAACAAAAAAAACAAAAAAACAAAAAAAAAAAAAAAAAAAAAAAACACCAAAAAAAACCAAAGAAAAAAACAAACCACCAAAGCAAACCAACAAAAAACCCAAACAAACAAACAAAAAAACACCCAACCTCCAAGCTTGCTATCTTTTCAACAGCTTGGAAATTTTTACTCAGCCACACGATTTCTGCAGTATTCACTCAAGTCTTCTTTTCTTTTGCCACCAATCACACTCCCCAATAAAGCCAGTCCTTATCATTTGCCCTACAAAGGTTTTCTGTGCTGAAAAGAAAAAAAAGAAAAAATTAAAAGCAACCTACCTATCATCTTATTTTTCCACATACCAACAAAATGAGACCTTCAATTGACTGTATGCTTTGAGAAACAGGAGCCTAGGTAACAGATAATTCATGTACTAAAAATGCTCACATCACCATCCCTAATAGGCAGCCTATCTTCTTAAGAGACCACTTTGAAGTATCCTTAAGGTTTTCAGAATGGTTATGTTTGACCTGTAGTTTAAAAAACACATCTATTAAGCAACCAATTTCTGCTAGTTCATTTCATACTCATTTAGCACATTTCAGCCCTTTTTCCTTCCTCTGAGGCACATATGCCAACACACACAATTATTATGAACACGATACTGTTTTCTGGCTTGTTACCTTAAAGGGAGATATAAAGGGCCAAGGTTGTCACTATAATTCAGTTCAAAACTTCAACCTGTCAAATTTCAGAGTACTATGGCTGCACCTTGAAGATGCATTGGCACAGCATCTGCTGTCATCTTTGACAATGTAAAGAAGCAAAATATCACCTTAAAGAGGGAAGTATATTCATTTTCAAGCTTAAATGACACTTTTTCACCTTAATTATGATGCAGAGATTTATAGACAGAAGCTTCGTGGTTATATAATGTCAAAATTCTCTTTTTTATCAATATGCCCATCTCTTTTTTCACTGTGATGAAAATTCTCTTATTCCTAAAGCTTTCGGTTGTCCTGCAACCAAAAGAACTCAACTGTGCAAAGTGGTTGGAAGTGAGTATGGTCCTTTGTACAACTGCACAGCCATTGTTTATTAACTTCTTGCAATGAGTTCCACTGTTCTAACTTACATTTTAAGGCTTTTTCAAATATTATGTAGAAATGAGGCACAAAATGTACGCAAACACTATAGAAAAATACACTATTATGAAGTCTCTTTGAAAATACGTTGTGCATTTTCAACTGTTTCACAATGCAGTGTTTCTGATTTATGAGCCTCTTCTTGCAAATCAAAACATTAGTGTCACATAAAGTTGGATAAATAATATCTGTATTTACAGAAAGAAAAAAAGAAAGCAGTCTGCAGCACTAACAGAGAGCAGCAGACTTCCAATAACAAATCTTATAAACCATCTCTGCCAGCACTAGCTACAGATTAAAATGAAAATGAAAATGTGTTGCAATATCCCACCAAAGAGCATATAGGTATTTTCAGGGATTCTACGGGGGTGGGGGGCAGGGGGGGGTGAGAGAGGAGAAAGGAAGTGAAGCCAGGGTGGGATGTGGAAGGATGGTGGGAGCTGACATTTAGAAAGCTATCCAGACAGCTTTAACTCTAGCAATCACAAAAACTCCCTGACTATTCATCCCCACAGCAGCCCGAGCACTTGCCACACACGCGATCTATTTGCAGGTGCATGCACAGAGGCAGAGCAAAGCCCACCACAGGTTAAAGTCCTCGTGGGGCTCTGCATCAGCACGTCTGCACACACCATGGCACTGAGTTACGACAGCAAGAGCAACTTTCAGTTCATAAACACTGAACATGTCAGTGCATTAGTTACTAGTTATAATGAAGCAAAAAAGCCTTTCCTGCTTTGCCAAGAGAAGCTTGCTTACCTCCAGCAGACCCCAGGCTTCTGCAATCCCAGCTGCCGACCTTCAAGAGGGAGGCCACAATGTCAACGTAGGCACTGAGCTTAGTCTCCTGTTCCTACCTAGCACACAGGCTTTCCTAAAGAGGTGCACTCCCTCTACTGCAACAGCAGATAGCTTAGATACATCACATGGACTCCAGACAGAGTGACCTGGATTTCAGGCTCCTCTGTTCTTGATAGTGGGCGACCATCAGGGGCATCCTAGACTTTACCCATAACTGAAAGCACTGAATACCACTAACTCCCAGTCCTTCAGCTTCCTCCTGCTGACTGAGGAGCTGGAAGGTGGTCCTAGCCCGGCTGGCAACAGCAGCAGCAATTAGCAGCTCATTCCTGCACATGACACATTAAACAGGGCATTCATTACCTGCACAAATGCCAGGCTGAGGGTGAGATGGGGAAAGGAGAGGAGAAATTACAGCGGTTGTTTGGATTAATGAACCAGCACACATCCTACAGGCTTAATGGGAAGGACTGACAGCGTTCAATTAGAGAGAAGTCTGCAGCCTCATTACTACCACCACTTGTCACTTGGAGCACTGGTACAGACAACTTATGCAGCAAGAGGCAAAGGAAAAGGAAATAATGGATAAATGGCAAGAGGAAACTTTCTTAAAACACTTTTCATACTGGAGCTCATCATTCTGGCAAGTTTTGTGTTTCAGGAAGAAACAGATGTGCAGACATCAATGTTCTGAAAGGACCGATATGAGAAAAAGTCATACGTTTTCTTCTCTTCCTCCTGCCACCCAGGAAACATTTTTTAACCATATACGGACTTATGTGTGTCAGTTTTAAATAAATCTTTAACAGTCAATATAGAGTGACAGCTTCTCCATACAAACATTATCAGACCAAATATATGCCCTCCTGTTGAAGGTCAGACAATCTGAGCTTACCTGTCTCTGTAAGCTCATAGAGCCTTCTACAGCTTCTTGGTCAACATCATGAATGTTTTCTGATTTAAAACTTTAAGACCAGACAACACATCATAACCTTCTCCCAAACAAAAGACAGTTTAGCCTGGTATCCTGATTTCAGTAGCGACCTTCGTTCTCATCTCATTTGTTTTGAGGGTCACCTGGAGAGTTTTAATAGGTTGTCTTCCCCCTCCAGATTAATCTTCTCTCTGTTCTCTTCCCCTAATCAGGGAAAGCCTTAAGGTTTGGGCGAGGATAGACCTCTATAGCTGATGCCTGAAGAAGAAATGTAAGAAATAAGGCAAGTAAAAAAAATCTCCTTTAGCAGCTCCTGACAACAGTTTAGCAATCTTATGCACTTGAGGCTGCACTCAGACTATTTTCTTTAATAGTAACCAATGGACCTTTCTACCAGCATAAAGTATTTAATCAGTTTCTCTGGCACTAAGCAGTTCTGCCTTCTCTTAATACAGTAATTCAATTTTTTAAAGTATATAGAAAAGAAAGATGACCAGAATGACTGGTTAAGATGCAGGGCTGAAACTTGGAAAATCTGATTGCCTCACTTTGTTCTTTTCCATGTGACTTTGAGCAAGCCCACAAGGAGAGAAAAGTTTTCAATAAAAATCAGATATCTGACTCACCTTTGCAAAAGAAAGATTTCCTGTTTCATTTCACTGAGATTCAATTTACCTTTAATAAGCAGAATAAAGCTTCCTTTTCGGTTCCTATTCCAATTGCAAGATTCTAAGAGTAAGGATCATCTTTATTGTGCATTCCGTAACTTATGCTAGCTTATGGAGACCCATGTTGGTGGCTACAATTTATAACAGTATTATTGATATTTAAAGCCTTGGAAGAGCCAAAATAAGCAGCCTACAGCTCTTCAGAAAATATTTTATAGCTCCAATATGGAAAATTTTTAAGAAGTCCAGAAAGTTAGAGAAACAAATGCCAATAAAAATCCTATGGAGCCTCACTTGTGTAGACAAGTGAAATTCCCAGCTTCAACAGCTCATGTAGAGCAAGGAATAAGGACTGACATTTGCTGTCTGCCTAGTTCATTACACATGCAGGTTGTCAACAGAAGTCTATCACTTTTCATCTCCACATCCCTCACCTTGATAATAAAATCCCTCCTCCCACCTGCATTTGGCATTGCAAGGAGAAGACTACGAGATGAGTCTTCTTAGTGAGCAGATTCAGTGGAGAACTTCTGTTTTGGTTGGTTGGCTTTCCAGAGACTTGGCCCACTATCACTAGGGATGGAGACTATCCTTTCTTGGCAGCCTGCAGTTTCACTGGGTTAAGCATAGCATGAAATTGCAGTCCTCAGCAAACACCTTCATCATGACAGCTGCCAAAAACAGCAGTCTTCCTCTCTCTTAGTTCCCCTTGACCATTAATTTCAAGCCATACATTCTCTTCCCATTTTTAGTCATTTATACAGGCACACAATGAATCAGACCAGAGAAATACGGCTGTTTTTCCCCAGCTGGATAAGCCCCTTGAGCTGGTTTGTGAGGCTGCCACACAACCACTGGTGCTAGTAATGAAGGCAGCTTGTAGGGACAGAAATAAACAGGGAAACGATAAAATTTTTTTCTTTTTTCTTTTTTTTTCAGGGGGGAGGGTGGGAGAGAGAAGGGCAGGGTGGGTGAAGCAATGCTCTCATCAAATATATCCAGATTACATCTCAAATTTATGCTGTCTTGGGGTCATATAAAAAGAAAAAAATGCTAATATCAGGTTATAATTTTTAGATCTTTAAAAAGCCCCCAAGAGCTACTGACTTCTACAAGAGATAGGTAATGTAACCTCTCAATGCATTTGGGTATGTTGTTTCAACAGTTTATCAGCAATAGGAAACACCTTTTTATTTTATAATTAAATATGATACAAAGGATATAGAATTCCACCTGATTATTTCACAAGGGAACTCATTCATAGCATGCTTCAGAGAGATTAAAATGCCTACTTGAGTTCACATATTGCTACTTGATCATGCCTTGTGCATTTATGTGGTGGCTCGTAACTGTGATCCTTTCCCAGATAAATTAGCAGTTTCTGCTACTCACACAATTCTGTGTTCTAATTTTTGTTATGCTTTTGGTTTCAAGTGTCAGGTGTTGCCCTTTAAAGAAAAAAAGAAAAACCTGGAGAAGATGGGAACCTCTCTGCACACCAGAGGCCACACAAGGCCTCTGTCAGATCCCACCTTTGCATGTGCTATTCAGTACTACTTCAGTTTATATGAAGGTTTATATGGCCTTAACTTGCACTATATCTTCAACCTTACACGTCTCTAAGCTGAACATTCAAAAACAAAGTGACGCGAGGAACAGATACAAATTTTTGAAAAGGTTCATTTGGAGTCAAGCTATTAATGAAGATTTAGACAAAAATGTGTGATTGCTCCTAATTGCTATTTTTTCTGAGATAAATTAGCAGTTTCTGCGGTTCACACAATTCTCTGTTCTAATTTGCTCCTGAAAAATGTTGAAAGTTTATAGAAAAAAAAATAAAATAATAAAAGAAAGGATAGCTCCCAGTTAATGATCAGACTGGCATAATATGCATTTAGTACACATGGAAAATATACATTTAGAAATAATATGGAAACACAGATATTAGAAGTCTGTATAGTCTATGATTTAAATATTTACCTAAGATTTATGTGTCTAATTACACCCTGAGTAGTCAGGACTTATTGACCATTTGGGGAAGTGAGGGGATGCAAAACATTTTTTTCCCCCATGTTTCACACAATTCATGACACAGATCCTCAGTTCAACAAACCCAGTGTCTCTGAGTCAGTGTATCTATGCTAGAGATCTCAGTATTTGTTTCAGGGAGCCAGAATAATCCCTGAGAAAGCTTGCTGAAGCAAGCTGGTGCTAAACTAACGGTCACATACATTTCAACTTACTAATGAGTAATGGTGTTCACCTTTTCTTTCTGAAATGTTGATCTTTGTTGTAACAGTAGGTATCATTTTCTGTAATTAACACGAAAGAAAATTTCGTTTGGCAGGGGAGGTAGTTTCTTGGTTACCTAATCATAGCTTACTTGTCCATAGGAATTCAGAGAGTGTCATAAATCTGTAATATTTCTGAATTTAAAAAAGGATAAAAATTGACTGGCAGATGTAGACAGTAAATATATTCACTTAAAGCTTCAGTGATAATAGAGATATGAATAAAAGAACACTTCAATTATTCCTGCTAAAATTAGAATTGAATTAAACTGAAATATCCTTCTATGCCTTTATCTCTATCCAGCAGTGTAAGTTTCATCTAAATTGTTTTCATTATTGTTTTATTATGTCATTCTTACTTCACAAAAATTAGAAACCTCATAAAACCCAAACTGGGTGGAATGAACAGATAACAATGTCTTTTGATCTGGAGACTGATATTGATATTCCCTCCTTTATATGCAAAAATAAAGCTTTATTTCAACATGAACCTGACATATCGCACAGCCCTAACACTTTGTGGTTTAATTCTAGAGGCT
The DNA here is from genome assembly GCF_000691845.1 of Merops nubicus. Taxonomy (NCBI): domain Eukaryota; kingdom Metazoa; phylum Chordata; class Aves; order Coraciiformes; family Meropidae; genus Merops; species Merops nubicus. The sequence continues at coordinate 32,604 of NW_008622309.1, read as the reverse complement.
TTCTTAAAGTCTGAGAAGAAAAGGGGTTTTTTTTCTCATTTTGAGGAATTAATTGAAAAATACTACCAGGGTGAAAAAAAAAAAAAAGTAAAAAAAAAAAAAACAGTAAGGGAGGACGGAGAAAAGAGATTGAGAACATCTTTACCACCTTATTTTCATCTCCTGCCATTTAAATTGGGATGACAATCATACAAAAAAAACCAAGTAGTACATCCTTTTGGCTATGATTATTTCCGAACCGAAATCCTCCGCCATTACCAAAGCCCTAGCACTTCACTTCATGGCAAATAACTATCCAACTACCATTCTCTGGTACAATCTCCAGCCCTTTGAACTTCTGTACTTTCAACTGGTTGCAAAGCATTCTGTACCACTCTCAGCTCTGTTTGTTCATAAAAAAGCAATTTCCCACTTTGTCCAGCCCCCTTACACCGCTGAAGTCCTGGGTGTTGTGCTCACCTTCTGCAAAGTGTAGCTGAGTTTCTGCTCTACCAGAGTGGAGAGGAATCGCTCCCTTTACAAAGAGATTCACACTGGCCTAACAGTCCTGTAAACGAGGAGGAAAAACTTCCCACTTAAAACAATCTGCAGTGAGCAGGCAATTTTCACAGACCAGGTAGAAGGTATAAGAGGACAAGAACTATGTCTAAGATTTTTGTACAACTTCCAAATTGCTCTATGTGAACGTAAGGAGTGAACAGCAAGAATCATTTTTAATTAGTCCCAGTGAGTCTTTTAATTGTTGCTTATTTTGCAGGCTGCAAGATGGATAACAGTGTTCCTGCATTACAATCTGGTATAAAAATAGAAAAGTAAACTTATTCAAACGCACACGAACTCAGACACATTGCTAGTAAAATTTTTATTGGTGTTATGCAATATATTGCAAATGCATCTCAAATATTCGTTAAGAAAAGAGATGAATGCACCAAATAAACATTTTTTCCAATTAAGTAAAAGCTTTTTAAAAGTTTAGGCTGTTTTTATTAAATTTGGATTATGTACTGATGTTAACGAAAAGTGACTTTGTGGGGTTCCACATTTATCTTTTTCAGTAATTTCCACATAAAATGCAACCATTTGCAAATCAAAGTACACTTTTTGTACTGCCAGTACTGAAAATTCTACACAGACTCTCAACACAAAGTTAGCTATTCTCAGGACTGTCTTTTGTATAGGATTCCTCCATGTCCTCAGCAATGCTTCACAGGAGAGAGGGCTGCCCTCCACCCGCAGCACGGCATCCTCCCAGGTCCCACCAGCATGCTTCATCCTCACTCTCCTCAGCATCACATGTGGTTCCCTCCTCAGCTGTAGAGATATGAGCAGCCTGGCACTCTTCCTCAAACAGACATACAAAGAGTTATCACTTGCACATGCCACTGTTCAGAGGAGATGGGAACAGTTTCAGGAGGGGTTCAACCCATCACAGCAAGGGACTGCCAAAGCAATATCATCTCACTTTGCACCCACCTCTGCACCCTGCTTGGATGCTACCACACAGCTACACTTCAGATGGACCAAGCTGAATTCAGGTGAGGTGGGTGAGCAGATACAGTGGTCCTCAGGTAAGGTCTCCCTGACTTCTCTGGCCCCCTTCTCCCTCAGCACTGCCAGCTCAGTGAAAGCAAACACTGTGTGAAAATTAAAATGGGACAAAGCTACCCCATGCAGGAAACCATGGAGTCTTCTTCCATTTCCATGGATTAAACTGGCTCATAGGAAAAAAGCAGCACAGCCTGTGCAAGAAAGGGATAGATGGTAAAGCTATAGGAAGAGGACAGGACAGAGCAGGAGCAAGGCTCTTACTCCAGAGAGCAGCAAAGCATCAGAGTGGCTCAGGTGGTCTTGAAAGAGCACTCAGAGACTGCTGTAATTAACTGGAAGCTCATTATAGTGGAGGTGAAAGACTGGCAGACCTACCTCGAAAAATCAGAAAAATGACATTGCTTTAGCGAGTCTCTGCAAAATGGACTTTTCACACTGAGTTTGGCTGAAAAGATGTTCTGAAATGCCAGTATACGTAAAAAGACTTCAACATAACATATGAGATAGGATGCATAGAGCCAACCTTTGAGGCCTGCTACCTCACTACTGTACTGGCACCATGAGGAAATGGTAAGACTATCTTTCTTCCTTCCATAGATATAAGCAAACACAGTTGAGCACTCTAGGGGTTTGATAAGCAAGGCAAGGTGATATCCTTCCTTCAGAGCTATTTTTTCTGTCTATAATCATACTCTAATCTAGTTCATCTTCATCAAATATGATTGGGGGGAAAATGAAAGAAAGCGCATTTGTCTCCCCTGCCCCTGTGAAATGGTTATTGCTGGAATCCAGATGAGCTGTATCTGTGGAACCTGCTACTTGCATCAATTTTAATTAATTTTGTAAAAGCTATTTCTTGCACAAATTGCATGAACGACACAATAGAAACAAACGGTTGCACACTATCATACAAGGGCAGGTGATTTCATCAGCTTGGTCCACTGGTGTGATCAACAAACAATCAATCAAAGCTCACCAATTTCATCTCAGTATTTTGCCTGAAGATACTGTGAATGAGGTACTATATCTACTTTGAACTTGCTGTAATTTTAAACTGCTTCACTTTATCACAGCTCTTCATCTGAGTGACTGGTGCCAGGAACTTGCCAGTGTAGAATTAATAACATATTGACACTTTCAGCCCCTCAGTCTATCTTTGAAGTTTGAAAGCAGTAACAAGGAACAGAGTATTTGACTTGGAAGCAATGACAATTTGTCTAAGACCACAATTCTCCAAATGTAAACAAAGCAGAGAGTACACATTTTGGCAATAATAAATACATTCAATTTGCTTGGGCAAGTGTTGAGGACCAGATGATGTTTCTGGCCTCTTCACAAGAGCTTTAGGGCACAGAGGAAGAATATTAAAGGATCACTTTCCTTTAAGATTAAAATCAATGGGCACAGACTGCTCGCTCTCTCTCAAGGCAAGTGATGGGTAGATGGGGTCATGGGTGCAACTCCCTCTTGGAAACGGTTAGCTGTGATCCAGGCTGTGACATGATGCTGCTAACCAGTACCAGAGGTGCTTCCTCCACCCCTTCCTGTCCTTGCATGAATGGAGCCCCTGCATCACCGGAAGGGTCAGGACTACCCGTAGGAAGAAAAGCCTCAGAGTAGAACCACAGGGGAACCCAAACAAGATTTAGAGGCAGCAGCTTTGACCTCCACAGGGTGCCTGATGCCACTCAATTACTGCAAAATACAGCCTGCATGTGCAATACCCTCCTCACCACTGTGCTCAGTGGGGCTGCTCCCCCTTGCCAACTGGCCATTATGACAGTTCTTGTTGCAAAAATGAACATGGTTTTTCTTCCACCCGGGTTTAAACCAAGCCACCTTACCACCCACACATCGTCTTCTGAACAAAAGTCCACAGTGCTGCATGTCTGAGTTCCCCTGTACAGGCTGGTGTATCCCTTAAAGGCAGGACTTCAATCAGCTACTCAAGCTGCCTTGTCTTGAGTGAAGCTGCAGGGCAAACCTAGCTGAAAGCATCCAACCCTCCAGTGCCCTTCCCAAAGTCTTCTCCAAAGGACAAAATAATTACTCCTACAACAGACAGAAATGAGTGGTGAGGAGGTATTGTGGCAGGCTTCAGGCCACAAAGCGACCGACTATATCCTAGTCCCTATACCCAGTCACATGTGGCTGACCCAAACTGCTTCCAGGGATAAGGATAGGGGCAAGCCTGCATTGTCAGCATCCTTACACCCAGCTTAAGCTCATACATATGTTAACTTGGGTATGCCAGTGCCTGCGGAGCACACTTGAGCAGAAATGTTAAAAAAATTGAACCTTTCTAGTTCATTGAACTATTTTAAAAAATTTTCAAGCTGTGCCCACTTTCTATGCCATCTTCTTTCACATTCTTCCCAAATCCCTTGTCTCCTCCCCAAATTATTTATCCCTATACCAATAATTTTAGTGAGTGATCCACACAGCGCTATAAATTTTCCAGTAGATTTGCACTAGTAATAATGGAGAATATGAAAAGTCAGGAGGAGAGTTCTCTTATGACAATGCCCTACAAGAGTCAGAAACCAGTTAATACAGCTTGAACATCCTCCTGAAAGCAGTATCCAATAAGTCTGCTTATTCTTGGACTGCAATATACTTTTTTCCTCATAATTTATTCATTACAAAGTCTAATCCTGATGCCAATAACTCAATATCCAATCAGCAGAAGAACATAATCGTGTTTAGGGATAAGAGTAAGAAAGCATGCCCAAGCCATTTCCTGCTTTGTCACAAATGATTCAAACACTGTTTTGTTTTATTTTTCCCTGGAAGCTGAATGCCAGTGTCTAACGTTTCAACCACAGAAGTGTATTAAACATAGCCTTTTCTCTATTGGTATTACTAGTCAAGGATTAATTTTATAGCCTAAAAACATGGATAAGCTGCATTAAATTGAAAGAAATGGTGGGAAGAGCTTTGCTTTGCACCAGTGATGATAGAAAAAGGATGTACAGTTTTATTGCAGTTGTCTTGTCCATGACTGAAGCCTTTATTAACCTAAACCACAATTAGAGCTACATTGAATGATGATGGAAAATGCCACTGGACTGGTTTTGCACCATGAGGACTGTTCTCAAAGCCTGCTCTGCTCTCTGGCGTGCTCAGAGGAATAAACCACCCACGTACAAATTTTTAAAAATCTCCTATCCACCTGTGACCATAATTTCCAGCCCAAAAAACTGTACTAAAAATGTCTGGGGCAGGAAGAAGAGAAATGAATTCAGTTAAAGAGTCAATGTCTTGGTTAGAAGGTAAGTGCCTGTTAGAAATAGTTCTTCTCTTGGCATAAAGGTCACAAAGAAAATGTTTTGTCTTCCATCCAGCACTGTCCCTACCATAAGCCATGCTGGAGTGATATTACCATCATTGCTATTTGGGTGATTTCTGTCAATATCTGGAACTCTCTACAAATAGCTGTCAAAATATAATGAAAAAATAATATGAGGCAACTGTCTCAATATTTTGATCCAGGAAGTTCCCAAGAGTCATTTATACATTGCAATTGAATGAACTTTCAGATTACATACCTATCTTCAGCCCTTTGATCTGGTGTGCATCAGTTAATTACCTTACTCAAGCAGTTGCTGTTTCCTGGAGGAAAAGACAGAACCAGAAATAACAAGCAGAAAGGAAGGAAGGAAGGAAGAAACAAACGAACAAGTGGATCAGTAAAGAGAAGGAAATAGTACCAGCCATTGAAACAGAAACTATTAAATATAGAGAGCACACAACATCAGGGAATAGTGCACAAGAGGTCAGAAAAGTCTTTGGAGGTCAAGCAGAGGATGTTTGACTTATATTGTACAAAGCAAGCAAGATCATGCTGAATAAAAGAAGGGAATCAGCAATGCATGCATCCCAAGTATCATCCTGATTCAACTGAGACATGACAAGAGGAGAGCAAACACCAGAACAAAAGACAACCCAAAGGAATATAAACTGTCTTAAGGGTTTGAAAGGATAAAAAAGAGAAAATGCAAATGCATATCAAAATCTTTAGCAAATCTTATTGTCATAAAACAAGCAGTACTGCCCTAGGAAATTACCTAAGGTACCTCACAAATCTTAGGTCATTTTGTAATTATCCACTGTCTTCATCACTTGATCAGCATTTTGGCATTGTCTGATATTGCCCAGAATTACTTCTAAATGCAGCAGTATTCTTTACATAGATAAAGAATTACTTTTTTACACTGAGATATCAGGCAGTTAAGTTTTATTACTGAGATTTTCTTATGTAAATGCTTCAGGTTAAATATGGGATTTTCCAGGGTTCAGAGCCTGAAGGTGCACTCACTGAATAAAAATTGTCATTTCATGCATGTTTAAGGCAAGTATCATGATCTCAGTTAAACACGGCCCTTTCTTAAGAAAAGGGAGAAGATTGTGGTTTATTAGTTTGTTTGTTTTTTTTTTTTCTAAACAAAATTGCTTCTAATTGAAGAACTGATTCCTGCTCTCCGTTACATACATGTTGATTCAGAATTGTTCCTGATTTTAGTGAAGACCTTTTGAGGTGATCTAGTCCTTAGAGTATTACAAAGAATAAAACTGTTGATCTCTACTAGTTATGCTTTAGCCATAAGCTTTTTTCACATTTTTTGCCAATTGCATTTAAACCCCACATCCTTTAAGAAAGCAGTTCCTTGAGCTGTTTTGACGCAGGTTTCCCTAAATAGCAATGAACATTTAAAATGTGCATTTGGGACCTTAGAAACATATGAGTATAGAATTGTAGCAAATTAGTGCTAAGAGAATCGGAGGAATATTGCTTTATTATCACTGAGCAAAAGAAGATCATAAAAATATTAGAAAGTTGTTCTGAGAGGTAAATCTGCCATGCCAAGAATGAGAGAGAGAATTCATTCAGCTGGGTTATCCAAGCACAGCTAGCCAGCTTCAAAATCATTGCTCTGCTTCTAAGGTCTATAAGCATGTTTTCCACACCCAGGAATTAGGCATTTGTTTCTATCAAAGCAGATGGAGTAATACATGTACAAAAAGGCATGGTGCATATGAGAGAACTTCTAATCACAATGACTATAATTAAGTTGCCATTGCTAATTAAAATTGCAAGAAACCGAGAATAGACAAGAAACTTGATTTCTTTAACAAACCCACACATGACACTTTGGGTGAAATAATTAGGCTTTTTTAACTTGTGGTAGGGGTAAAAAAAGTACTGTGAGAAAAAAAAAAACATTAAGGCTGAGAAACAGGTACTAGAGAAAGAATTTCCATGGGCTAGGGACAACAGTAAGAAGTACATGCCTAAGCAACTAAAAGGTCCTTGTCAAGGGCCAAGCTCCCACTGGGTCTGACCATCTTCAAAAGAAATCAAAATCAGTCTGCCTGTCTTAGAGGGCCTACATGTGGGAAGAGGTGAGAGAGAAGGGGAAGGAAGAAAGAGGAAAATTAACAGAAAAAAGGGCATATCCATGATCCAGCTGACAGCTAGCCAAGTCAGCACACCAGCAGGCCATTGGTTTAATAGCATTACAACAGAGGAAGATATTTTAAGGAGGGACCTAAGGGAAAACAAACACCACCACCCCCAAAACAGCTTTGCAGACACTTATGGGGCACTGTCACCAAACAGGGGCCGGAAGAAACATGGAAGTACTAACTCGAAAGTTTTGCAAGGTGGTCTTATAGCTGGCAAGATGAAGGCAGTAATCTATACACTAGGACTTCAGGAGCAACGTGAAGCATCTTAAAATCAAATTTAAGGAATAAAAAACAATACAAATATGAAAAGTGGATGGTAATTAAGTGATAAAAGCATTAATAGAAGAAGGAAAAAAAAAAGGCTAAGACAGAAAGGAAGTAATTCATTGCCAGAAGAGATAGATGTCGTCAGAGAAAGCAAGTTCCTTCGCTTTCATGAGAGAAGAAAAGATCTCCCTCCACCAAAAAACTGTCAAGAGGGTACTAGAATGGGACCAAAGATGGGAAAAATGCACCCCAAGACTTTGGGGCATCATCTCTCCTGCAGAGAAAAGCTTGGAAACTACAGTCTGCAGACCACCCTAAATAGCTGTCTCAGGATTTCCCATGGATGAGACAGGAAGTGCCTGTCTGGGCTGAGGAGCTGCCTTGAGTGAACAGCTGTTTTATCTCCCTGTTCTGTAAAGTGCCTGCCTGTGATGTTCCGCTGCAACTGCTGTGCTGGAAAGGGCTGCGCAAGGGCTTACACGGGTCAGTACTGAAAGAGCACTTCCCTCTTCTCTCATGTAATGCAAAACACCACCTGCTTACATTAATTCTACTTCACTTGCTTATGTGGAGTTTTATGCTAATAAACAATACAAATTTAAAATGAGGAGATGTCCATGGGCTAAAAAGAAGCTTCTATGAAGCTGAATTTTAGAAAAACACAGAGAGAATCTAGGACATTACAGATCAGTAAACTTTACATTAGCACCTTGTGAAACACAGGTAGCAGTGACAAGAGAAGAAAACAGAAAGAGTATTCACTTTACCTTGTAATCACACATTGTATGTCAACATAGAACTCCCTTCAAGAAGACTTCTGCAATTTCAGACCTTGTTGGCAGTTACAGTTCAGTGTTTCTGGAGACTGAAAAACATTCTAGCATGAACTGCATAACAAATGATTGCTTAATATCCATTCACCAGGCCTCAAAAGCCAGGCACTGGTCCTGAAATTCAGTACAGAGCTATATCCAGCCTGGTGAAATCATAGGCTGCCACTGAAAGAAGCACTCTTACTTCCCACCAGACTCCTCTCTAGCATCAGAAGTAGCAACCATGCAACCGCAGCACCAGCCAGTGCAATGACCTGCCTGACAGAAGATTAATCTGCCAAAACAAGGTTTTCTATCCTTTCAGTTGGCTGAACTGACTCTGCACTCGGAGATTACTCATCCCAGTCCAACAAAAGCCAGGGAAGCAGATGAGATGGAGGAAGCGTGGGACTGTCCTTCCTGAATGCAGCCTCTATTCAAACCATGTAATGTGTGAAGCCAAGCTGCATCCTGACATATTCGCAGGGGTAGAGGAGCAATAAGTTAGTCTTTGCAATTATTTAATAACTGAGCTTTATCTCAAAGAAAGTGCCATTTTCTTACTGCGACCATGACTAAGAAGTCTGCAGTCTAACAGCCGTTAGAAAGTAAAGACTTAAGATCAATATGGAGCTCCTGAAATTTGAACCTAAATGCGGAGCAAATACATATTTCAACACTGAAAATTTGGCAGACTACATCTAAGAAATTAATTTCACTTTAGGAGAACACCTCAACACAATATTGCACATGAATTGACACAGTTAGCAAATTTAGCTCAGTGTAACTGAGGAACTTGTCGTGTCTTCAAGGACAAGGTATTTTCACCAGCCGCACGTATCTGAGTGGAGTGGAGAAGAGGCACCTGTAGCGTCTGCAGGACAGAGCTGTACCACTCCAACAAGCACTGATGGAAATAATTCCAAAAGTATGGCTCTGCAGACTGCCCTCAATTAACAAACATCATAGAAAACTCTCGGAAAACCACTAAATAGCTAAAAGTGCTTGACAACTCTGCTCACTAGAGCTGCAGAATAAGAGACACACTAAAATAAGAGTAAACCCAGAAAAAGATAAATATATATTAGAACAAACAAGGTCCAGACACATACAAATCCCAAACTGGCAAATATGAAACAAGATCACAAATAAATCTAGGCAAAAGAGAAACCTTCACAGTTCATATTACTTGTGAAATTATCACCCTAGATTTCATTTTGTAATCAACTGAGGCATATATTTTAAAGGGACTTCTATTAACAGACACCAAAAGTGGTTTGAATCAGCTGCAAGGTTAATTACCTTTGATAAAAGGAATGAGGTTTATGAGAGAAGATAAATACCAGGTATCAAGCTGCAGAGATATTTTTATCAGTGAGTAGAGTTCAGCCTGGATGAATGTAGTTGGATATAAAAGCAGACAATTTTTCAGGATTTTTTTTTCTTGTACTATGTCTACTGTCAGATACACTGGCCAGCCAATAGGCTGTTAAGCTGGTTTGGGTTTTCCTGATTGGCAGAATCCATCTTGGATTCAGGTACAAAGCAAACACTGTTATTCACACAACTAAAATACTAATAGGTAATTAAATAACTAATAGGTAATTAAAATATCAGAAAAATCAATGCAGAAAACATTTGGACTTTGCAATACTGTGTATCTCTGATGACTAGCAATGCATTAGCTGAGTGAAAATGTATCTAAATGAATAATAAAGATCCACAAAAGAAACAGGCTTAGAAAAATATTTGGAACAAAAAATACATAGTCTAATGTGTTCCATATCTCTGTCACTTCTTGGGTGTAAAGGTCTGTTTTTGTCACTTGCCAAGCATGCTTCCCCAAAGCAAAATGGCTGCCAGCAGATGAAACATTGCAGCTGAGACCATGAATGATGGTGTTTTTTTGTTTTGGTTTGGCTTTTATTCACTTGGGGGAGTTATCACACAAGCATTTGCCTCTGGCAATCTATTCCAGTGCACACCGTGATAATGCCTCATTTTGATACAGGCTGGCAAAAATTATGCATAGTTTACATAGGCACTATCTCATGTTTTCCAAGGTCTGATCTTGGACATGGTTAATTGAAAACATGGGTCCCTTTATTCCTCTTGCTTTGATTGTCAGTCACCATTATACATTTCTCTACTACAAGCCCTGCCTCCACCTTTTCTAAATCTCATTACTGTATGTTCTCCGAAATGAAAGAGCCATGGAACAACAGCCTGCTCATACTTGATTTATGCTGCTGTCCATCCACCTTTTCTTAAATCAACATATTTCACTTGGGAGCTTAGATTTTCATGACATGGAAAGTCAGTGATATGGTTTACAAGTGAAATAAATTATAAAGAGAACTTCAAATTAGTATACACAACATAGAATAATAGAATCATAGAATCATTTAGGTTGGAAGGGACCTCCAAGATCATCAAGTCCAACCACCGAGCCACCAGGGCTCCAAAGTCCTCTGCCAAAACAGATCAGAATCTGTCAGGGTTGGAAGGGACCACAAGGATCACCCAGTTCCAACCCCTCTGCCATGACCAGGGCCACTTCCCACTACATCAGGCTGCCCAGAGCCTCATCCAGCCTGGCCTTAAAGACCTCCAGGGATGGGGCCTCAACCACCTCCCTGGGCAACCCATTCCAGGGTCTCACCACTCTCATGGTGAAGAACTTCTTCCTCACATCCAGCCTGAATCTGCCCACTTCGTACTCTCTCTCCTGTAGTACAGCAGGATTAATTTTGTATTCTTGGAAGAAATAGCTAGTGGTGTCTTTTGAGATCTCCTACAGATGACAGCAGGGTCATGCTGGAGCTTACCTGTTCTCAGATACCCTTAACATTTCTCCTTACTTCTCCATTATGCAGACAACCTCTGTGCTCCAGCTGTGGGTTGTCCACACTAGAGTAATTCTAAGCACGTCCCTAAAGTAAGACTCCTCCAGCCTTGTCAGTCCTTCCCAGGAAACCAATGCCAGCATGCATGTTCACACGCCTCCTGTGTCCTCTGTGAAATGTCTGAGCATCATATACATTGCCTGCTAGAAGCATCCTCCACCACACAGGACTGAGTCCTATCCACAATTAAACAGAACCAGCTCCTGTTTGCATGTCCACTAAAGCAGCTGTTTCATTTCCCTTCCCCCTAGTCTTCCTTCTCTAAAATTCCAACCTATCTATTAATATCCCACATGATTCAAGATTCAGATGTCTACCTGCCTCCATTTTCCACCCTTTCCTAGGCTTTACACTTTGGAAGCAGAATCCCTCAGCCCCATCATCAAGAAAGAGGAGATTTCTTTTAAATCAAAAATAAGTATGTTTAAACAAAAGAAACTTTCCTTCAGCATTTAAATGCATTTGGATTTTATTAGAGCATTTTTAAACCATATTTTATTTTAAAACTGAAGCACTGATACTATTGACTGCTCAGTGGCTCATGTATAAATAGCACTAGTCAATGCGTTGAGCTCTGTAACTGCAAAAACATGGATAATAATTATGTTCTCTGCCCTTTATCAGTGTTTATGCATTTTAGCATATACACTGATGGATACTCTTCACAGAGCACCAGGATAGTGAAACCTCATACAGAATCACTGTCTTCCTATTACTGTAATATTGCTGGAATCTGATGGAGTAGAGACAATAATACTGTCAACAACAACAAAAAATCTTCCAGGCAGCAACATATAAAGATATAGGAAAAGATCAAAATTCAAAAGCTATCCAAATGACAGTGTGTTAAATATGTCAGAAGCATCAAGAAGACAAGGAGAACTCTTGTGATAAAGAGGATGGAAGGGTCACTTACATTTTATATCTTCCTTCTTCCAACTCCCAATTTAGTGCACTGAGATTTCTGGATTATGTAACCTTTTCAGTGGCTGCACATTTGTAATGAATTAAATATAAAAATGAATGACGGAATCAATAGAGCTATTAATTATGATAGTTCAAGCTAGCAAAGAAGCTACATCCACTAGAAAGAACAGCTCTCATGTAGTTGAGCAAGCCTCAAAATTATCAAAGCACTAAGTTTCAGAGTTAATAACTTCTCAAATGAGATTCTCATATTTCACATTGTTCAAGATCGTGAAGGAAGACACAATTTCCTTCACATTTTTAAGGTTGTCTTTGCAGCAATAAGAGACAAAAGACAATTTTCTCTTTAAATGAAAGCTCTTATTCCAGAACTAAATTTTGTGGCAAAGGATTATTTTTGAACTTGTGCAATTCTAGAAAATACAAGAAAATACAAGACTGCTAAATTATCTACCACGTTTATGCTAGGAAGACAGCATTTTTTTTTCAAAGTCTTAACACCTTTCTAGAAAAGACTATTTGAATGTAGCTCTAATTATAACATTAAACCAGGTTTTATTAGGCACATTTCTAATTTGAGATAAACATAAACTGCCCAAAGAAAATTAGGAGCAGCTTTCCAACAGGAACAGAATCTGTGTTTGTCCAGAAAGATACATACATACATCTACTTAAATCTCAGCGCAGATAGAGCTTTAGGACTGTGAAAATATGGATGCTTATTAAGTTTCTACTTAATAGCGTAGCCAAGAACAAATGTTTCAAACAAAGCTCTAGCTATGACCTGCCAGAAAGAGTGAACTTTACTGCCTTCAAGCAACTGCGGTCTGGATAGCAATACTAACCAACATCTATCACCGTCAAACATTTAAACAAAAACACATTCTTCCTTTCTCAAACTACTTCTTGCTATCCCTTATAGAGTGAAGTATCTCTTTTCTTCTGGCCTTTCCCCATAAAGCCCATAGTCCTGCACGACAATGTGATACTGATCCTCAGAACAAGAGGCTAAGTCATCACAGGGGATGGAGTGACGTCTCTAATTAAGGTAAGGAAGACATATTTTTGATGGTCAGCCTTCTTGAAGAAATACATTTCTTCATAATTTCACCAGACACAATACTACTGTGGTGCCAGCATAAAGTCAGAAGTTAACACCTTCTTTTACCGACCATTTATTAGGGAAACGTGTATTGGAGTCTTCATTTCTGTTCTGGTCACTATGAGCCAGCTCCCATGCTGGAGCAGCCCTCAAAGGACTGCAGACCATGGGAAGAACCTCCACAATGGAGCAGCGGAAGAGTGTGCGAAGGAAGCACTGGCAGAGACAAAGTGTTATGGTCAGACTGCAACACCTATTCCCCCTCTGCACTGCTCAGCAGGTGGAAGAGGTAGAACAGCTGGGACTGAATTTGAGCCTGAGAAGAAGGAGGTGGCAGAAAGTGGTTTTAGTCTTGACTTTGTTTCTCACTCTCCTGCGGTATTTCTAACTGGGAAGAAATTAATCTTCCCCAAGTTATGTCTGGATTGACGATGATGGTAACTGGTGAGTGATCTCCTTGTCCTTAAAATAAGCTTTTCATCTTATTTTCTTCCCCCATGCTGTTGAGAGGCAGAGAGAGTGGCTGGGTGGGCATCTGGCAGCCAGCCAAGGTCAAACCTCACCCCCAGTACTAGCAACTAAAACCTACTGATGAGAAAGGACCCAAAAAAGCACTCCTATAGCACAATGACCTTAACTGCATCTCTCGGTAAGAAGTGAACGTGAGCACGTGCTGAACCACTGCCTGGCAGGGGCCCCGCTCCTGCCTCTGCACTTACCATTCAGAAGACAATCCAAACGAGTTGTGATGAGTAAGGAACAGCATATTTCCAGTTTGGGGGGTTTCCCACATTACTTTCGTGTGGTGTTTACACTAACAAAACTGGTTATTACCAAGAAATAAATATCAATTATGTGCCAAGGAGCAGCAAACAAAGAATTTTCAAGCCAAACAAATACAAACATGTTTCAGCAGGTTGAATACCTTACAACAGCAGAAGGGTAAATTTTTTTCTAGCAGATACGTTGTTGCAGACTTGCAGTACTATTAGCAATGCTTTGGCTATTTTTAAATATTTTTTTTTATATGAATATAGTGTTTGGAGGAGAATCTTAGGACTATTTTAGAGAAAGGAAGAAATGGACATCTAAAGATCCTTCAAGCTGCAGCTCTTTAAAATCTCTCTTGTAATTGAAGATTGGATGAGTGACACTATCAGACATCAGAATGTTTGGGTTAAGAAAGTTATTTCAAACTGAGTTACACACTTCCTGGTAAAGAAGCTCCACTTTAAGGGGCGTTGGAATAACAGCATATTGGTCCCTGCATACAGGGACATTGTTTTTTTTTCCAGGGAAAGACGATTATGCATGAGTGAGCACACACTCCCTCTTTTATCTGCCACCTTTAGCAATAACCAGTCAGTTTCCATTAAATTTGCCAGAAAGTAGAAGTCAAAAAGCTACTAAGCTCCTACAGTGTTTTTGAAGACAGGTATGGAGTGGAGATGTTAGATCTGATCAGTACCCCCACTGAGAGAAAAGCTAAATGCTGAGCTTGGCTTTTGGCACACAAAGAAGAATTCACTCATAACAGAGATATTGTAACAGAGACTAAAATGACTTTAACTACCATTCAGACAATGAGATTTCACAGCTAATTAAATACCAGAGAATCCAAACACCCTCCATGACACACACACCCACACTCACAAATCCTCTAGTAAACCAGGCTTCAAAAGTTTCACTGATCCTGATCATACCTGAATGTCAAGAACTAATATAAGTTTCTTTCCTTTCTTCAGTGACAAAAGCGCTTTAAGCTCATTTATACAGCATTCATATTTCTATTGACCTCAGAAAGCTGGGGCACATCTTCAAAAATAAAAATATCAAGATGTCAGTCAGCAACCCCTAGATTATTTGCCCCACCTGACACAGCTTCAGTCTGCACTGGGGAGAGAGTACGTGAGTGTGAAAATGTAAAACATAAGTTTTTAAGTACTGTGTTTGAGGTGTAACCGCATCTGCCATACTTACTCAAAACCACGGATCATTTCCATGGAGAATACTACAAGACAAGAAAGATAAATCATTCCATGTGTGCCAAAAGCTTCTCTATCTCTGCATTAAGAGAAGTATGCAAGCACATGGATACGCACACTAGGATGACCTGCTTGTATCCCCTCCTATAAACGTTTAAGTAAATACAGGATTTTAATCTCAATTCCAAATGCATACTGCATGCTTCTGTGTGAAGAAAGTCTCTTCTTCCATAAAAAGTTGCAGGACCTTAAAACAGGATTCAAAACCTGGTAATTTATGCCATTTCATGTATTTGCTGACAGGAATACAATTTTAAATTATTTCCTGGGGTCACTGCGGTGTATTGCCTTGTAAAATGGGGTGTTGGTATTAGGAGTCCCTTGCAATGCAAGAGGGCATTAACACTACTATATCAAATGTGAGGTGTCAACGAGTAAATCATTGGGAAGAGCTGATGAGCTGAAAATTGAACCTCCCTTTCAGTACAGCTGGAAGCCTGACAGGCTTGATGGTTACCATAGTAATCCCATGGCAGTTTCGGATTTATTGCCTTGTACTGCACAGTTATAAAGGTTCTTCAGCTACCTTCTGCACTGTTTCCAGAGTCAAGAGGAATGCTATGATAAATGTCCACTATCCAAAGGATGTATTCAAGGGGATGTAATGCAGGAAAGCAGTACTTTAAATGTAAATTACATGCTTTTTGCCCTTTTCAGAATATTAAAGAGCGATTTCAAAGGAATGAAAACAAAGAACTCTGACCTCTGACACCATGATTCTTTGCTGTACAGATCACAATTTTCTGTAGTACTAGCTACTGCATGATTAAGTAGCATGAAACTGAAAATGAGGTAATAAATTCCACTAAAGATAGCCTGAGTAATGCATTGATTATGAAAATAAGCATACAAGTGAGCAATTACTGGAGTATGCAGTCTTGTTCAGTATATTTATATTTGGGGTCTTGTTCAGTATATTTAGATTATTCTGTAAACATTATAATCAAATAATTGAATTTCTATCTAGTTTACATCCCTTTATATTTTCAGCAACACAATGGAATATTGCTACGTGGAATAAACATGATGAACCATTAGTATTCCAACATTCACACGCGATGGCATAAAGAGTGCACATTAGTGTTACCAGACTACATTTTAGTTTACCTCCGTGATGGACTTTAAAGGAAAACACTGATAATTTGCCTTTTATTACTACCCTAAATATTGCTTGCTACTCTGTTCAGCCATGTCTTGAAAAGAGCAACTTCCACTCTCGTTAGTAAACATGGCAATTCATGAAATATTCCATTATATTTTACTGGGTTGTTTGTGTCCATAATTCTCTTTGATTGCACAGCAATAAAAGACTGAGGGAACACAGGCGATCTTTCTTACCAAGTGCAGAAGCGCCATGCACTAATTTGTGTATTAGCAATTCCCATGTGGATACTATGTTATTGATTCTGCCATCTAAATTCCACTGTTTGACAGGAAGGATATTGTGTGTAGGATTAATAAAATTATTTCCTCAAGCGATATTTTTTTAAAGCATTGGTTATGTGCTTTTACTTTAGAAAAGCTTCTCACAAATGTGCATTACAATGTCAAAACAAAACAGTTCTGTGGTGCAACAAAGTAAATACAAAGGAATATGTGCTCTATGACAACACTTCTGTAATATGCCTGTGGATTACAACATTAGGCTAACACTGCTTTTAAAAAACAAAGATTCACACTCCAGAGATGGCTGGTTCATACAAGAGGACACAACACTCATCTGATTAATTGAATGTATTCTCTATTGACATTTTAAGATGCACTATCCCAAAGACAAACAGTAGAAGGTTCACAGTCTGCTCTTCTCACCCATGAAGCCCAAATCTGTGATCTTTGTGCTGTAGAAACAGAGCCTCCCTTCAAGTGTTCACTTGTATAGACAAATTGGAAAAAACATTATCAGAAGAGTCATCTCTTGCTTGTAAGAAAAATAAAGGGGGGATTTTGGCTGGATTGTATCACAGAAATGCCAAGACACTCTTACATAGGGTTCTCTGTAAGAGATGGTTACACATGAGCAGATGTCATTTATTTTCATTAAATCCAGGCTGCCCGTTCAGGCTATTGGGTCTTCACAGGCACTACACCAGAAATCATCCCACCGCAAGAATCTCTTAGCTTTAACTATCTTGAAACAAATATAAATGGAAATTAAATCATTAAAAAAAAAAAAACAAAACAAAAACAAACAACAAAACAGGGGAGCAAAGCAAGTATAATAAAATCTCTACAAAACATACGTATTCCTTCTCCATCAGGCCTGATCTGGTTGCAGCTAGAGCAGCCTTAATTAAATGAAAGTTTCATCAAGTCAGGCCACGGCTCCTGCCTCCATATGTCCTTTTCCTAACAGTGTTGCTTTATAATGACTCTATATGTGGACAACAGGACGGACTGAGTGGTGTTCTATATCAAGCAACAAGGTCTCTGTGTCTGGCAGTGGCTCTAGTCTGTGGCATGGTTTTTGAGAGGACAGGGGTGTGGGTGTACCAACCCACATGCTGACTGTGGGAGTTGGGTGCTCTGCGACATTGGCAGCAAAGCCCAAATCCTGATCAGCGGGAGCCAGGCTACTTGCTGAAGCTAGTCCCTGAGCTCCCCTGCTTACCCTCCACCTCCTTGGGTTTTCCACTAGCAGCAATGAGGGTGCAAGAGGTGAACAAGCCTGTATCCTGGTCTTTTTGTTACCTGTGGGATCCACACACTGAGCAGAGGTCTGATCCTCAGGGTTTACACATAGATCCAGAGTCATTGCACCTACAAAGCTACAACTGGGGGGTCCTTGCGCCCTCCTAGCCTGGCACCTTGCACATCCAGGCAGAATCACAGTCTCACCTGTGAACCTAATGACTTTTCCCCTCTAGATTTCAATGTAGCAAAATATAAAACTACAGAGCTCATGGAATATATGTTTTACTGTATTTTACTATCTTTATTAAAAGTGTGTTGCATGAATCTAAAAGAGTTTCCTCAACACCAAAGCCTGGTTAACATTCCACAGGAATGACAAGTTCAATCCCACATCATTTCTTTATTAGGAAAGAGTCCCAGAAAACTCATTTCTAAGTATCTGACTGAGAAGCACAGAATCAGGCATTATTAGAACTGAAGGCTGGCATTAATAAAACATAAGGAATAGAAACAGATCAAATATGTAAGATTCAACAGTTGGTAGTCAACTAATCCATGTTGCTCGTCAGACACCATTACATGCTGTTCTAATCACCCCCACCAGGAAACATTGCAGTGCACTATATTTTTAAGTCACAAAAATATTTGTTGTCTATAAAAATGATTAACAAACATAAATGATACTATATGTTTTTTTTTTTCTCTCCTTACTTCTCCTGGCCATAAGCACCTCTATTCTGCAAAGGACAGGAAGGGATCAAGGATCAATTCTCCTTATTGACTGTATACACCACCCAATGCTGGGTCTTCTTCCCTCTGTGCAATGACAGCAATGTGACATTTCCAGGCAGCAACACTTGCTGACATCATGAGTCATTTTAATGTCATTTTCTGTACCTCATTTATCAGCAGGCATTTAAATAATGAGACTGTGAAGGAAAGCAGAACTCAACAGACCCCAGCCTTTGCCCATAACTTAGCCCATACTTCACTGACTTGGGAAAACCCAGTGCTCGGCTTGATGCACAGCTTACCTACAGATTAGCAGTCATATTGAAACATTGTTTATCATGCTGCAGGTAATAAAAACAATTTTTTTGCACTGCACATGCAATCACAAGATGCAACGTGAATTGAAATGAACTGACAGTAGGACACAGCCTTTGCCCTGCATCAGAAGCTATACAGAAACCATTAGCTTTTTCCTCTGCAGGGAGAATGCTGAAGTAAGTGAAAAATGCTAGCTTATGGGTACGGTGCTGCTGACTAGTCAAAGTACTTTGGGTAGCTTGGTATATGTTAGTACTGACATCAGATGTGGACAGTGAGAAACTGTTAAGGTTTAGAGGCTAGGTCAGCTGCTAGACAAATGACAGATGCTCTTTGTTAACCCCTCTCCCTTTCCAAAGGGGGAGAAAGGGAATAAGGAAGAAAGACTACAGATTAGAAAACTAAAACAGCTTTAATGAAAATAAAAATAATAATAATAATAACATGGAATATATAAAATAGATACAAAACCAGCATCGAACCAAACCCCTCTGATGGCAATTACATCATTGTCACCACTGATCTGTTGGCTGACACTGGGGAAGTCCCAGACTGGACTCAGCAGCAGATGGGAACCAACTTCAGGAGCTGGATTCTGGAACTGGATTCCATAACACACAGATGAGGATGAAAGGTAGAACAGGCAGAGCTCTACTCAGATGTCAGCTATTGAAGAAGAGAACTTGAACCTTGTGATTCCTCAGCTTTGTGCTGCGTATGACATATATTGGATGGAATAACTTATTGGTTGATTTAGGGTCACCTGTCCTGTCCTCTCCTCCCCACAGGTGCAGCTTTTTACTTTCTGCACCCCTGACATGGTACACAAGATTTAGCAGTGATTTTGGTCTGTACAGGAGCAAGTATAAGCTAGACCCTTTCTGCATACCAGTCCTCTGTAGGAACTCCAAACACGGAGCGTTATCACTGCCAGAAGCAGACACTGTCTGCTAAAATATGCCATTAACCTCAGAAAGTGCAGTTACTTAGAAGAGACTTAACTGAAAAGTAAAATCAGTAAACAGAATTAGTTCTGTTCTAACTCAAGCCAGGACAGAAACTCTCAGTAACAAGAGAGCTGAGCAGCAAAATGGCACCGGTTTCCAGTTAGAGAAACCCTTCATAATTTTTTCTGGTGCTACAACTCCCTGGGTAGGAGAAGAGGTTGCTACTGAGAAAGGTGGCCTGTGAAATAAAGAGAAATGCATAGGGATCAGTTCATACATGTATCTGCCAAGAAGGATCTTATGATTTCCTCTCAAGAACAGCTCCTGCAGAAAGCTTTCTGGTATGGCAAACAGCCATGGGACCCATTTCCTCTCATCACAAGACCTGAGATCCATAAGAGAACAGAACTTTATCCTGCCAGGCAATTTAGGGTTAAGTGGAAGGGGAAAAGAAGCAATAAATACTTAAACATCAACAAGTCAATAAAAGTTGCCGGGCTAATACTGACAGGCTGAGTTGAGGTGTCACTTGCTGGAGTAATTAGCTCATGACCCAGTACTTTGTTTTAACTTAAAAAAAAAAGCAAGATTTGCTTACTGATTTAAAACTGAATGTACAGATAGTTTCAGGAGTCAACATAAATAGAAGAGCACCAATCTGCAAAAATATATACAGATATTATCCAGCTCTGATTCTGAACTCAATGGAAAAATATATCTTGTTGATAGCTTTAAGACTGTTAAGTGAAAAATGTATCAATTTATTCAAGGCTCTTTTACCAATGTACGGGAAACTACAACTCTAGAGACTACAGAAATACTTCTGTTCCTTTAAAAAGGTGATAGCATAGGCAGTCTGTCCCTGCCAGTTCTTCCTTCCTAGCAAGTGAATTACATGGACCTCATGTAAAAATGGGGCTACAAGGACTTCACACAAAAAGGGGGCTTTTGATCATACTTAATGTCAGGCAGGGTGCTTTCCAGTTCACTTGTCATTCCAACAACATGAGAAGGCAAAAAAGTCAAAAACCATCAGTAGTTCATTAGCAGTGGTTGCAAGATACCAGTCAGGAAACTTTTCCTTCCCACGAGTAGTGATGCAGGTGTACTCAGGAATATTTCTTGTAAGACATTTTAAACAGAGGTGACAGCTGGGCTGGGGAACCGAGGCAGTAGGATTTGAGAAGCAACCAGCATATGAGCAAAGGGAACAAAATCATTTAGCATTAGCCAACCTCTTGGATTAGTTATAATTCAACAATTGAAATACCAGCCAAGCTCCAGAGCAATTTGCGTTTTTGCTTCTGGTTTAGATGAGAGCAATAGCTGTGATGGAGCAATAACACCTGCAACTAGGAAGAGCACAAAAGGCAAGGTGCCTTCTTTTCCACACACTCTGCAGCCAGTGTGGGATCTTTGATCAGACTTCAAAAGCCTGAACCTGTGCTGTTACAAGCTGAATCAGCATGTGGAGGATAACGGGTGAGGGAATGAATGGGATACAACTAACTGAAAACCTGCTCGGTTCTGTCTGATTGTGAAAAGATTTCCTAGTAACAGGAGAGTTCAACTCATTCACATTGAAGCCTTGAAAGATTCTATTTTCTCACAGCTTCTTAGCTGCAGTGGGAGAGCAGCCTGGAGGAGTATTAACACTTTCTTTGTTCTCAGGACCTGAACTTACCTAAATTTTCTCACATAAACAGACTGAGGATTCACTGTTTTGTTTTTTTTTTTTCTTACAGGCCAACTTTTTTTCTATCTAGCATGCCTTTCCTTACCAATAGTGGCAAGGAATAACTGCCCTGAAACAGCAAGCTACATAAACATTAAAGAAAACATGCACCATACTTTCAAGTGCATGGCCTTTATCTGGTTCTTACCAGAATACAAAGATTTGGTACAAATATTTTACTCACTGTTCAAAATACTCAAGCACCTCATCGTAACATAAGTTTCAATTTTAAAAAGCCTATCCTGGTGTAACTGATTATTCAGTTGATTCAAAAAAAGATGTAGTCAGCATTTTAGAACTTTGATAAATGAGCAGCTGAGTTTTGGACTGCTTACGGGACCAGAATTACTCTAGAAGTCTTCAAAACACAGCTAGTTCTATTGTATGTTGATTTTAGCAGACTGCAATTTGGTCATATAGGAGAAAGAGGTTTCCTATATATTTTCCTATGGAAAATACATACTTTTTTTTTGTTATGATCTCAAATTACTATATCGTGCAGTTCCTCCTGCTAATAATAGAGACAGCATTTGACAAATACAACATGACGTAGCAAGTACCCCATTACTATTCTACCAGGACTGTAAACTCTGAAACTATTATCTCAAGGTCAGAAAATACTAAATGGATGGCAGGAGTAAAATGCAACCAGTTATTCAAGGTGGGTCATTCAGAAAAGTCCCTTGAAATGTTTGTAGGGACTTGTTATTTGTGAGGCTAATTTGAGCCAGGGTTAGCTTAATGGCACACAGGAAACCACGCTATACAATGAAGCTAACTAGAGGGAGTACTGATTCAGCCCAATAGCAAACTAATACACTGACCATCTGCACTCAAGGCACTGTGGTTAAATTCCTGTTGCTGATGTCTGAATTAGGAATCGCAAGTGGGTGACACATGTATATACAGAGAGAAAACTTCTTGACTCTGGTCATAGACAGGGAGAAGGTACTTGGGAGCTGCTGCTCTGTGGGTCTGAAAGCAGTGGCAATTATAATGATTTAGCATTACAAAGCAAACTTATTCCACTGGATTATGGCTTTCAGTAGGATTTGCAAAGACTGCTACTGCTATTCGAGCTTCTCATTGAATACAAACTCATTCTTGAACAAGAATTGTCTTGCATCCTTCAGAAATGTCAACAGGAAAATATTTTACCCAGACAACTAAGAAAAGTGTAATAAAATAACATTATGCATCCCTCTTTGTTTTAAAAAGAAACCTTTTATTAGCTTTACTTTGCAATAACCCTCAGACTATTTTAGGACAAGGTATTAAAAGACTATTTCAGTCACCTTAAAAGGGTTTGACTCTTTTTGAGAGTTAGGGTGGAAATCAGGTCCCTCAAAAATTATTTTAAGTACTACCATATATCAAGGTTGTAAACAAAAAATAAAGGTAAAAGAATTTGACTTACTGGTAAAGAATTGTGCCCCTATGAAACATTACACACACGAAAGTACTCCTGAATGCTAGGGGATGAGTCATGCCACAGGAATGACAAGTCTTCTGCAGTTCCTGTGCCATGATTCTTTAATGTCAGTAAGAGAGGACAGACTAAGCACTGAGAAAAAAAAAAAGTGAAATTTTTAACATGTTATTCCTGACCCTGACTCTTTAACATACAATTGCTTTATTTAACTTTATAGTGAAGAATGGTCTGCACTAATAGTTTGTCACATTATTGATAGAGCAGACCAACTTCCAGACACTTCATACTGTGAGAACACGTTATCAAAACCTCTGCAATATTTTCTATTGCTAACAATTAATAAAAAAACAAACAAACAAACAAACAAAACCCACCCACCCTCACTGTAACATTCAACTCCCAGATATACCAAACTGGGTTTTTTGCAACTGTTTTCTGTCTGTGCATATATACATGTTATGCACTTATTTTCCAAATCTCCAAAATACAAAACAGTACCATTCAGACATCCCCCTCCCTCGTACCTACAAGTTTTAGAACAAGCTAGCAAAATCTCATCACATAATACAATGGCTGTGAGCTAGTGTTTCTTCTCTATCCCAAATAACAGATGTTACAGGAATAAAATAAAAGCCAATTTTAGCTTGTTAGAACAACTGCTGAGCATTGAAGGCCAGGCATGGAGTGCCCAGACTACAAAGGATGTGCCCTGTCGTTATGGTAACTGGATGACAACTTTTGTGCACATGACCATTGCTGTTATCTCTGGGACCGAAATCCAGTTTGGCCGGGGGTGTGCACCCAGCCCTGTCCCACCACACTGCTGCTGGATGGGATCCAGCTGTCACTGCCCTGAAGCAAAGCCCAGAACCTGCATGGCACAGGCAGGACATTCTCACCCTCCCCTGGGTTTCTCACACCCTCTTCATGCTCCCTTGAGCTTGCAGGACATACTGCAGCTGCTGGGAAATTAACAGGTAAGAGTAGAAAGAAAATGGGCATGACATATCCAATTCATGACCTCTAAAGATACTCATGACACGTGTGGGCATTTTGGCTAAACTGGAGAACTAGATTTAAATCCTCATTTTAAACAGAAATAAAGATGGGTAGCACTCTGCTTATGCAAAAGATACAGACGGCATTTTCTTTCCACTGCACATAGACACCATTCAATCAAATCTTTTGTCTTTGCCTAGAACAATGAATAGTTGATCCAGTCTATCTTCTGTCAGAAGAAGAGTGCTCCCCTTTCGT